>NC_090273.1:73444123-73729123 GCF_040414725.1 Anabrus simplex
GATTCATTTCATGTTCCTCTATTCGCTGCATAAGGTGACAAACATAGCTCCTGAAAAATATTCATAATTTTAGTTACACAAATACTTTTGGGGATTCAGAAAAACAAAACCTCTCATTATAATTATTAGAATTACACCATAATTCATGCCAAATTTCTGAGCTAAAGATGGCCTCGGCTACTGTGTGCAAGCATTTCGATTTCACATCATTTAAGCTGCCTGCATGTCAATTTTGATGTTCTATTTTATTCTATCAGATGACAGAAAAACTAGAATTCTATTGGGTGACCTACTGCTAAGTTTTAATTAACCTTGTCGCATAAACCCCATCGTCGTCTTGGTCTTCTCCTACTTCTCTTACCCTCCATAACAGAGTCCATTATTCTCGTAGGTAACCTATCCTCCAATCGCCTCATATGACCCCAAAACTGAAGCCAGTTTAAGCGTACAGCTTCATCCATAGAGTTCATTCCTAAATTAGCCTTTATATAATCATTCCGAGTACCCTCCTGCCATTGTTCCCACCTGTTTGTACCAGCAATCATTTTCGCTACTTTCATGTCCGTTACTTCTAACTTATGAATAAGATATCCAGACTCCACCCAGCTTTCGCTCCCGTAAAGCAAAGTTGGTCTGAAAACAGACTGATGTAAAGATAATTTGGTCTGGCAGCTGGCTTCCTTCTTACAGAATACTGTTGACTGCAATTGTGACCTCACTGCATTAGTTTTACTGCACTTTGATTCAATCTCACTTACTATATTACCATCCCGGGAGAACACACATCTTAAATACTTGAAATTATCTACCAGTTCCAGCTTTGTATCACCAATCTGACATTCAATTCTCTCGGATTTCTTACCTACTGATATCAATTTAGTCTTCGAAAGGCTAATTTTCATACCATACTCACTGCACCTATTTTCAAGGTGCAGGGTATTAAACTGCAGGCTTTCGGCACAATCTGCCATTAAGACCAAGTCGTCAACATAGGACAGACTGCTTACTACATTATCCACCTAATTGAATCCCTCCCTGCCACTTTATACCTTCCAGCAGATGATCCATGTAAACTATGAACAACAAAGGTGAAAGATTACAGCCTTATCTAACCCCTGTAAGTACCCTGAACCAAGAACACATTCTATCACCAATTCTCACTTCAGCCCAATTGTCAACAATAAATGCCTTTGATTGATTTTAATAATCTACCCTTCATCCCATAGTCCTCCAGTATGGTGAACATTTTTTCCCTCGGTACCCTGTCATATGCTTTCTCTAGATCTACAAAACATAAACACAACTGTCTATTCCTCGCGCAGCATTTATCAAATACCTGCCGCATAGTGAAAATCTGATCCTGACAGCCCCTCTGTGGTCTGAAACCACACTGGTTTTCATCCAACTTCCTCTCAACGACTTATCGCACCCTCCCTTCCAAGATGCTAGTGAATACTTTGCCTGGTACATTAATCAACGAGATACCTTGATAGCTGTTGCAATCCTTCCTGTTTCCTTGGTTATATATACTGTACGTGCAATACTGCTTTTGTTCAATCTGAAGGTACCTTACCAACATTCCATGCTAATCTTACTACTCTATGAAGCCATTTCATCCCTGCCTTCCCACTATACTTCACCATTTCTGGTCTAATTTCATCTATTCCTGCTGCTTTATGACAATGGAGTTTATTTACCATTCTTTCCACTTCCTCAAGTGTAATTTCACCAACGTCATTTTCCTCCTCCTTGGCTGTTTGCAACACCAACAGGAAGATTTCCTTTCATGTTGAGATGATGATCAAAATATTCCCTCCACCTCTCCAGTTATTCCCTGGAATCTATTATGAGTTCACCTGAATTACTCAAAACACTGTTCATTTCCTTTTTCCCTCCCTTCCTACGATTATTTATTACTGCCCAAAAAGGTTTCCCTGCTGCTTGACCTAGCCTTTCCAGGTTATTACCAAAATCTTCCCATGACTTCTTTTTGGATTCAACAACTATTTGTTTCACTCTGTTTCTTTCATCTACATACAATTCCCTGTCTGCACCAGCCCTTGTTTGGAACAATTTCTGATAAGCCTTATTTTTACATTTTCAAGCTACTCTCACTTCATCATTCCACCAAGATGTTCGTTCGCTTTTTCTCATCTTTACACACAGTTGTTTCTGGGCATTCCCTTGCTGTTTCTACTACAGCATCCCTGTATGCCACCCATTCTCTTTCTATATCCTGATCCTGCTTACCGTTGACTGTTAGAAACTTCTCACTAATCATATCCATGCACTTCTGTCTAATTTCCTCGTCCTGGAGATTTTGTACCCTTATTCGTTTGCAGACAGATTTCACTTTCTCTATCCTAGGCCTAGAGATACTTAGTTCACTACAGATCAGATAGTGGTCTGTATCATCGAAAAATCCCCGAAAAACTTGTACATTCCTAACAGATTTCCTGAATTCGAAGTCTGTTAAGATATAGTCTATTATGGATCTGGTACCCCTAGCCTCCCATGTGTAGCGGTGAATAGCCTTATGCTTGAAGAATGTATTCGTAACTGCTAAACCCATACTAGCACAGAAGTCCAGCAAATGCTTCCCATTTCCATTAGCTTACCCATATTTACCAATCACCCTTTCCTATTCTTCAGTTCTATTTCCAACTCTCTCACTAAAATCGCCCGTTAGCACTATCCTATACTTGCTGTTGACCCTGACTATGATGTCACTCAATGCTTCATAAAACTTGTCAATTTCATCCTCATCTGCACCCTCACATGGTGAATACACTGAGACAATTTTCGTCCTAATTCCTCCAACTGCCAAATCTACCCACGTCATTCGCTCATTTACATGCCTAACAGAAACTGTTGCGTGCAATGGTATTCCTGATGAACAGCCCAACCCCATACTCTGCACTACCTTTCTAACACCCGTCAAGTACACTTTATAATCTCTTCTCTTCCTCGTTATCACCCCATACCCGAATATCACTTACTCCTAGCACATCCAGATGCATCCTCTTTGCTGACTCAACCAGTTCTTTCTTCCTTCCATAAGCCCCATTAACAATGATAGCTCCCCATCGAATTCCATTTTGTTTGCCAAGTTGTTTCCACGGAGTCCCTTGCCTATCAAATGGGAGTGGGACTCCGTTTCTCCCATAGGTACGAGGCTTGCTTAAAATGTTCTGAGCTCGGTAAATTCATGAAGCAGGATGCTACCCTACTTGCACAGTCCAAGTGAGGATCTCACCTCTAACGGGTTAGGGACCACAGTGGATTGTATAGTCCTAGCCATCTGTGCACAAAGAGGGCCATGAATCAGAATATGTCCGAGATGCCTACTCCTATTCCATAGCAACTGGTATCCCGACTCTCAGGACAATTTACTAGGCCACTCAGCCATTGGTGATGGTTCATGGACGTAACTACAGTAACCCACACCATGAATAATAATAATAATAATAATAATAATAATAATAATAATAATAATAATAATTTTGTTGCAATGATTGTGGAAAATTTTACATGAGACACTCGTGAAGGGTCCGCACTCCACGAGTGTGTGGGATTCTTACCCATTAAAAACCACACACCCATTTTCCCACAATGTTTGTTTCTACCCCGGAACTGCTCTCGCGGTACTTCAGGGTAGTGTCGTGCTTTTAGTAATTCAGACTACTTCTTCCTTCATTCATCTTTCACTGATGTTCAAAAGCATCCAGATCCCTCTTCTTCTGGCGCAGGATACTTTCAACATATTCTGTAACCCTATCCCAAGATTCCTGATTTCTCAGCATCACAAGCACAATATTATCTGGCGTCAATTCTTTGAGTTCAGCTTCCACAATACTTCTTTCTGTCAGCCAATGATCACACACGAAGAAAGTATGTAGGACGTCATCTATATCACGACAGTAAATGCATTTGGACTGCTAGCTATGTTCAATTTGAGCAAAAATTTACGGAAATATCCGTGCCTTGTTAGAAGCTGAGTAATATAGTAATTTACCTCACCATGAGTCCGTTCAATCCAATCATTTAGACATGGTATTATTCGCTTTGTCCATTTCCCTCGAGGATCACTTTCTTGTCTCTGTTTCCAGCGCTCCATTTGACGGCTACCAGCTAACTTCTTTGCGCATTTCTGTCCGACTTCTCCTTGAGTACGCCAGATTTCCTGTCATTCAAAAGCAAGTAAATCAATAGGCGTTACTCCAGCTATGGGGAGGATTGCAGGTTCAGATACCGTACGATATGCACATGCTATTCACAACGCTGCTCTTCGTTGTACCGCAGCCATCAATCTCCTATACTTTCCTATCTTCAGTGATTCAGCCCATACC
This sequence comes from Anabrus simplex, assembly GCF_040414725.1. Lineage (NCBI taxonomy): Eukaryota > Metazoa > Arthropoda > Insecta > Orthoptera > Tettigoniidae > Anabrus > Anabrus simplex. The sequence continues at coordinate 73,448,473 of NC_090273.1, forward strand.
TTGGAGCCATACAGAAGTACTGATTGGACTGTTGACATCAGAAGTCGTCGTTTGGTAGATCTAGGGCCTTTGATATTGCCCATCAGTTGACTAAGTTCGGTTATACATTTTGCTGCCCTTTCTGTCACCCTCCGGATATGATGCCAGAATGTGAGTTTGGTATCAAGCGTAATGCCTAAATATTTCACACTCTTAGTTGTTTCAATGGCTATCTCTCCAACTTGAAACGACACAATGGTCTCAATTCTTTTTCTTGTCAAAAGAACTATTTCCGTTTTATGATCTCTCCAACTTGAAATGACACAATGGTCTCAATTCTTTTTCTTGTCAAAAGAACTATTTCCGTTTTATGATCAGCAAGTGTTAGTCTGTGATTATTCATCCATCCCTTTACCCGTCGCATCACTTGATTCAGTTTAAGTTGCGCCAATTCCAGATCACGGGTCACTATCAAGACAGCCACATCGTCAGCATAACCTGTAAGTGTTGTATCTTCAGGCATCTCTAGTCGCAGTAAGCCATCATAAGTAATATTCCAAAGGTCTGCACCAAGAATGGATCCTTGTGCTGCACCAGCTGTAATCCGTTTAATCTTTTGCCCACCCTCTGTATTATACAGCAGTAAGCAATCCTTCAAATAGTCTTTCAATATTTTCATGAGATACTCTGGAAGCTTGAATGTTTCTTGAAGTGCTTCCAACATGTCCGTCCATCTTGCTGAGTTAAAATCATTCTTCACATCCAGGGTCACAAGAAGCGCCACTTTACGAGAATAATGATTGCCTGTTTGTGCTCTTTTGGCAGTGTTCACTACTTCTAGTACTGCATCAACTGTCGAATGTCCTCTCCGAAAGCCATGCTGACGAGGTGACAAGTCTCCAGCTTGCTGAACTGCTGAGAGTATTCTGGGCTGTAGGAGCTTCTCTAAACATTTTCCTGCGGTATCAAGCATACGAGGAGGTCTATACCCCCCAGACTTCCCTTTGCTGATGAAAACTAATCGTGCCTTTTTCCATCGATTGCTAAAAGTACCTGCCATGAGGCAATTGTTGTACATTTCCAGCAGCAACTAAGGTTAAGTTATAAGGAGATTCCCACCTTCCAACACTTGTCAATTTCTTATAACAGTTTTATTGTTTACATGACATAATCTAGCTTAATCTCTAGGAGTATATTAAACAGAAAATGTTTTGTTCCGATTATGGAACATCTTCAGCTAAAAGAATAAACAAAATGGCAAGACAATTAAAACACATATAATGATTATGATGATGAAATAAAATGTTCATTCATGTTGGGTAAAATTTCCAACGAATCAATGTCCAAGTAACCAAGTAAATTCAGCGTAAGGGGTCTTCTTTATGCTGGAGACGTGTATACTTGTTGATCTTGAAGATAAAATTAGTAATATAAAATATTTTCTTACTAATATGATACTGTTTATTGAGTAATAGTAGATCTGCTCCTATCCTCAAAGGCCAGCAGAGTCAAAAGATCATTTGCTGTCCGACTTCTGTGCACATCTGCTTGAATGATTCATATAATTTGTTTTTGATTTTAACCTCCTCAAGAGCTTGACGAAATACAATGCAGGCACCTGAGCCAGGTACATGATTTCATTTATTCTCTTCTACGTCCCTGTCTGTACAAATTACACATCGTGGATTTGATTTGCAGCCTGCTGCCTTGTGTCTAGTTTCACCACACTTGAAACAAAGCTTATTTCTGTCTGGGCCTTTGCAGATACGCCCATAATGTCCGTAAGATAGACATCGAAAGCAACGGGGTGCACAATTCTTTTTCGTATCCTACAGTCCAGCCATCCTAGTTTGATTAAACCAGCTTTCAGAAGTTTCATAGCCACTTTGTCTTCCAGCTCTGCTATGGCAAATTTCTGCCCCCTGCTGTTCAACTTTGTGACTATAATTTTTATCTTACCATTGAAATTCCCCAAATCCTGCCTTACAGCATCTTCTACATCTACAGCAGTGGTAGTATCATCCATATCCTGAATTTCAAGTATGTTCAGGGGATCAGAGCTTTCATTTCACCATCTTGTCCAATGATTTATTAAATATGTTCCTGTTCTCATTTTGCGTGGTTTTCTTAAATTTCAGAAGAACAGCGCCCACTCTTGTTTTACGAATTGACCGAATATCTGTCCCGCTTTCTTCTGGCTTCACTTTACTTCGAATCTCTCTCAAAACATCCACATAAGTCTTACCATTCATTGGCGAGATGATGACAGCTTCTGAACGGCTCCGTGGTTTGGGGTGATCTTGTTTCCTCTTTTTTCCACTTTCTGTGGCTGCGTCATGATCATTTCTATCAGTTTCTGGTTGCGTATTTTTTATCTCATCCCTCTTCTTCTTTTTCTCTTTGAGGGAGACCTTTTTCCATTCTATCTCATCTTTCTTCTTGGTTGTCATTGATAGTGATGTTTTAGCCAGTTCTGGCTCCTTTACAGTTGTTGATTTTTGTTCTAATGGCTCCCTTGTCTTCTTCCAAGACATTTTGCAAGTTGCTCCTGCATCTAGAGCTTCCTCCAATTTCGCAAGGTTGTTCCGAATTTCCTTCTTCAGATTCTTCAAAGGAATCGCCATGATACTTTTTAGCAATGCTCTTGCGATCTCGAGATGCTCCTCTTCTTTCTGTTGATATTCCGTTATTTGCTGATTTACATCAAGCTCATTTCCGGAATTCTGAATGCTTTCCATTGATGTACGAAATACATCCTCATCGTCGCATAGAATTCCTATATCTGACATCATGTCAGCGCGGTAGTCTAACTGGCCGTGACTTAGATCTTGGCGATGGGTCTTCCCTTTGGCGTCTTATGTTCTTTGAAGTAATCTTATATAACCTATAATTCAGTTTACTCTAACATGTATCTTTAATTTCTTGACACAGATACCACCAAATATAATTATCAAACTTATAATCAAGAGTGAGGGTAATAAATCATTACTTATACTCACATTCTAATCCAATATATTAATAATTACCAATGAAAGCTTCAGTATAAGCACGCACAAATATTCGCTGTCCTCATCACTTCGGCGGCAATAAATAATAATAATAATAATAATAATAATAATAATAATAATAATAATAATAATAATAATGTTATTGGCTTTACGTCTCACTAACTACTTTTACGATCTTCAAAGACTCTGAGGTACTGGAATTTAGTCCTGCAGGAGTTCTTTTACGTGTCAACAACATGAGGCTGGCGTATATGAGCACCTTCAAATACCACCAGACTGAGCCAGGATTGAACCTGCCAAGTTGGGGTCAGAAGGCCAGCGCCTCAACCGTCTAAGCCACTCAGCCTGGCTGTGCTGATAAGAATGGAATCTATCAGCCAGGTAAGGAGAATATGGGGAGCTGGTGCATGTCAACCAAGGCCACGACCGACAACCCGGGAATAATGAACTTTGTGGGAACTGTATGTTATCAGCCTGAATTAAACAGTAGCTGAATCTGCACATGTACAGCAGTGTGATAAGAAAGGCCTAAGTAATTAATTCCGCAATGAGTGTTCATTTACAATTCGTATGAGCATACAGAACCAGTTCAAGCCATCAGCAGATTATTTCAAGAAAAAATTCCCTACTGATTGAGTTCCAACTCATACAGTAATTTATAAAACATAAAACAAATTTCAGGAAATGGGCAGTGTTCAAAATAAGAAGCAAAGATAATAAATGCACAGTGTTCACAGAAATTCTCAACAACACTGGGAATCCCCTAGAAAATCTCTTTAGTCTATCTCAGCAATCAAGAATTTACTACAGTTCTGTACAAATAGCCATAAAGTTACTGAACTTAAAATCCTATAAGTTTACTGTACTGCAATAACATAAACCCGCTGATCCTTAAAGTAGAACTAGATGCTGTGAATGAATTATCAACAACATGCATGACAGAGTTGCTGATCCTTACCTCAATTCTGCTTTCTGAAGAAGCTTCGTTCCATTTTACATGGCGATATTAATACATGAAACTACTGATACAGGTGTTCCAAAAAACCTAATATGCTGCAAGAGAAGCCCCTTTATGACCAAAATAATAGGACTGTAGTCTGCAGTTAATGGTGAAAAAATAACAGGCCTGATTTAAAAAAATTATAGTGACAGATGTGGAAATAATTTTGCAAGCTTTCTTTGTAGAATTAACTGAGACGGAATGCAGTTTAGTGTTTTTCCAGCAGGACTCTGCAGTTAATGTTTCAATGTGAACAATGGAGGAAGTGTTTGACGATATAATTACAATATTTGGCCCACCCGCTCACCTATTCTAACCCGCTGTGGTTATTAACTCTGGAGTTCATAAAAGATAGACTATATGAGACAAATCCATATAGCTTTGAGAAACTGAAGATAATTATCCATCAAGAAATAAATTCAGTTTCCCTAAGGGAATTAAGGAGATAATTTCATTAATCAATGCCAGAAATGTTTGGAAAATGAAGGAAAGCAGATCCAACATATTGTGTAACGTGAGTGTGTAGATGTCTTAAGTATTTTTTTTTTTTTTTTTTTCCAGCCAGTTACTCTAGTATTAAATTTGTAGTTTGATGAAGTGCATACAGTGAGTACAGGTTGAACAGTCCATTCAGTCCCAATAGCACGCAAAGGATAAATGTATTCGATTCATCCAGTATAAATACAGCAATGAGAGAAGATGTAGGGTCCATTCATATCGATCATTTTAATGCCTCTTCAACTATTTTCTATTTTGAGAGATATTAGAGCATCTGGATTTTCAATTAAAACTGATCTACAGAAAATAGGGATCTTTTATTTAAACATCCTTATATGCCAATTGTCTGCATCAAAAGCTACATGAAGCAAATGTCTAAAAAAAACTATGCCATACAGCCAGATGGAAGAACACCAAAATGACATCTGAGTTTGTGGTTCAATCAGTAATAAGGAGTGGCACAGCATACAGACAAATTAAAGAACCCGTTAAGGGGCAACTTTTAAGACTGGCAGTTAAACATTACACCGATAGCAATATTAGTATAAAATCTAAGAACAGAACTTGTCAAACCTAAATTCAAAAAATTCTGTATTGCTATACTTCAAGTCATCTTCGTCATCACTCTCATTAAACTCATTCTTCTGAAGTAAAATTTGCAAAGAACATCAAGAACTTTTCTTAATCCGTTTTTTATTTTTTTTATTTAAATGCTCAGTCTATCTTCTCTACCATCAAGGTCATAGTTTGAAAGATAAACATGGCAACCACGATGTCTTCATTTGAGACTGACACAGATTCCATTAGTGTAAGACTTTTCCCATCTATTTTTGAATCCACCCTCTGTTGGTCAATATTTTTTGCTAAGTCGTCATACGAATATCATTAATCTCTTGAATATTAAATGAAAGATAAAAAATTACATTCAGTACCTTTCCGATTCGGCTCTTATTTCTTTTTCCCTTTCCTCCCGCTCCTTTTTTGTCAGGTACTGCCCCACTAGCTGGTCATACAACAAGGGATTCCGTTTCATCATCTCTTTCTCACTGAAATAGGTGCCTTCATCTACAAGCTTCTTGAGTGCTTCAAAACGACGGTTCTTCACATCCACCTGCAATCACCCGAACAAAACAATATCATCAGTAAGCAGAATATATGCAACACACTAACGTTAGGAAAGGAAAGATCTACAATGCCCAACTACACTTTATGAAAGCACAGTGAGATGGGGACTGGACTAATATGGCAATAGCATGCCATGTTTATACAACAGAGGTCTCCACTGTCATCTGGATGTTTGGGAGGTGTCCGCATCAGTTGAAAGGTACAAGTGCCTCATTTCAAAGTGTGTGCGCGAAGGTTGGACTATTTGGAATGTAGTGTTTACAAGTCATGGCTGATAGTATGGACCAAGGTAGGCAACACTGCCAAGTAGCTTTCGTTGAATTGAGCCACTCATTTGAGAAGGCTAGCTGCAGAGTTATGTTACCAAAATGCTAGAATACAATTTCCAGGAGAGCCTCCGTGGCTCAGACGGCAGCGCGTCGGCCTCTCACCGCTGGATATCGTGGTTCAAATCCCGGTCACTCCATGTGAGATTTGTGCTGGACAAAGCGGAGGCAGGACAGGTTTTCCTCCGGGTACTCCGGTTTTCCACATCATCTTTCATTCCAGCAACACTCTCCATTATCATTTAATACCATTTATCACTCATTAATAAATCTCCTTGGGAGTGGCGACCCCATTGTAATAATAGCCTATATATGTTTCATTCATTACATCCCTGACCCGGTCAAAGACTGGAAGACAGGTTGTAGGTTAAAAAAAAAAATAAAAAAAAAAAAAAAAAAAAAAGCCAGGAGATTGGAAGTGTTGCCAGGCACACTGGTCACTACAGGGCAGGATCATTTTGTGCATCTATAAGCTCTCCAAAACTGTTAAAATGCAGCATCAGCACTACAGGTTGACTTAGAGCAGGCTTCTGGTATAGTATGAGTTAGTGACTAAACAGTCAGAAACAGGCTTAAAGAGCCTAATTTAAGATCCCGACTCACCAACACACAACTACCAGCACTGGACAGACAACATCGTGGCAGGAGACGGCAGTTTTCTAGAGATCACCTGCACTGGCAGCTAAGATACCGCTATCCTATGCTGTTCTGCTTCGAGTTATATTGCTCAGATGTTCATTTGAGAGTCTGAAGAGAACGTGAGGAGCAATATCATCCAACAGCTGTACCATATACCATTGCTCATGGAGGTGGATCTGTTATAGTGTGAACAAGCACAAGTCTCAACACAAAAACCAATCTCCTGATCATTCATAATGGATCATTAACTGCTCGACAGTATATCGACGAGATCTCCACAGTTTCAAAAAATATTAGTTTCGAAACATATTACAAAGGATGTACCACCAATCAGCACTGTATAAGTACAATACCAATATTTAATATTTGAGTACCAGTTTCGGTCCCTTTGGGACCATCTTCAGCTCAGCATACATGGATTACAGAAAGCAATTGATAAATACACTTACAAACGAATACACATGCACTTGAGTAAAATAATTGGGTATTTCACTATAACTGTTTTGTCTTAGAAGGGATGAGAAGTGCCTTTCTTGTTATGGAAAATTATTATAAAAACTGTGTGTTCAAGTTAATTGAACAAATTGATATTAAAAATAGTGCATGACTCTTAGATGTCTTCCATGTTCTGGTTGAAAGGCAATTTATGTTGGCATGTAAAATTGAGAAGTGTCTCGGAATCTTGGTTGACGTCAAAAGAGCTATTTACTGCCTGTTTGTTGTTGCCAGTCTAACATTCATGTTTAAAATATTACATTGCTTTAAAATACTGTATTATGTTGTTAAAAGTCTGAGGAGCTGTAGATATTACGATGTTGGTTAAAATGAAAGTCTTATTAATACTTATTGTGGTATACATATCTCCTATTGACTTTCGAGGGAACATCCTTCGTGGTTACTATTATCTGCAAAGTTAAGGTAGACAGTTATTGCGTTGAAAGTAGATATCTCACGACACTAGGTGGCTAATGTGTGGGTGTTAATGTGAGAAGAATGGAATTTCTCCTTATATCTTGATCTCGTGACCCTGTTGCTAGTTGTGTCAAACATGCACATGCGACTTCTTTTCCTTTTTTTTCTTTCACAATTTGCTTTACATTGCACAGACACAGATAGGTCTCATGACGACGATGGAATAGGAAAGGGATGGGAAAGAAGCGGCCGCAGCCTTAATTAAGGTTCAGCCCTGGCATTTGCCTGGTGTGAAAATGGGAAACCATGGAAAACCATTTTCAGGGCTGCCGACAGTGGGGTTTGAACCCACTATCTCTCGAACGCAAGCACAGAGCTACATAACCCAAATTGCACGGTACTTGCTCAGTATGCGATTTCTCATCTATTTCTACACCGGTCTGTCTTCAGACCAACTTTGATGTACAGAAGTGAGAGCTGGGTGGACTCAGGATGTCTTATCAGGGTGTCCACGAAATCCAGATTTTAAAATTTCCCTGTTTTCCAGACATGAAAACTTTTTTTTTCTCACACAATGGCAAAAAATAAAATTATAAAGGAAGTTTCCAGATATGACAGTAATATTAAAATACATTTTGAAAACTTAACATCCAAAAAATAAATGAGCAATTAACGTGCATATTCAATTTCAAAACTTGGAAGTTGAATTTAGTCTAATTAAATTCACTTTAAAAATTGATTACCATTACTGCTTCAGCGAAGAAATGTCTTCATCTATACCAAAGACTGTCAAGCTTCTGTTATCATCCTCCACTTCTTTTTTTCTGATTCTTTCTGCAATCAAGCGGCCTTTCTCTCTCCTTTTTTCTTTTTTTTTGCAAAGAATCTTCTACTTCCAATGCTTCACGTTCCTCCTTTAGATTTTGAACATAAAAAGCATGAGCATACCTTGCAGCATGGAGCATGTTCTTATTAATGGAGACCTTTTCAATTCCACCAAGGTTTAAGATAGAATCATATATTCTTCTTTGTGCTACAAAGGATTCTTGTAGCATGTTCTCTACTATAATTTCTTTATTAACAGAAAACCATGGTCAAGTGAAGCATTTCCATGAAACAATATTAATATCATTTTGAGAAATTAAGCCAACTTTTCTGTTTTCTGTTTTCAAATTTACTGTTGGGAAAACAGTGCGGAGCCAAAAGTGATCTAACCTCTCGTCTTTAGAAGGCAAAGAATTCAGTACTTCTTTGAAAGTATCATTCTCACAAACAAGTGAACTCCCTTTCTATATGATAGACTTCATTACCTGAGATCCATTTGTTTTCAACAAAGGCATTTAAAGCTATCCTTAGCTATTTGCTGCTTAGAGGTTGCTTGGCTACACTTGGATGGAAACAAGAAATTCCTTTTTAGTCAGTTTATATGCCAGCGGTGACCATTCCAGTAACTTCTTGCACAAAGCTACGACTCCTCATAGACAATCTGTGTGAAACACTATACTCCGTACTAGAGATGGGGAGATTCTGAACGAGTGATTCAAAATGAACGAATCATTGCACTGAACGATTGAATCATGATTCAGTGAACGAAATGAATCGACTCGTTTGTGAATCGAAATCTGAATCGAGAGATGGCAGCCGCAACTCGTTCCTTGGTTCCTCGTTCGTTCTGATTCATATCGCCAAATCGGGTATCCACCATTTTTTAATCAATGACTACTTGTGAAGAACGACTGTTATTTTTTATTTAATCTGAACTAAAAGTCCGGTCCACAAGTCAAATACCCCTAACCTAACCTTACAGGAAAAAATATATTTTTTTAATAAGAAATTATCACGTAGTTACAAGTCACACACTTCTCGGAACTTTAATATACACTCAACTTCCAGCTCGTTGCGAAATGTTAGGTTAAGTTTATCTCAAGGTTCCCGTTCACGTTCTTGTTCTCTGAACTAACGTGTGAAACAAGGCGACAAAATGTTCATATCTACTATAAATTTCAAATTCGATTCTCCTATAGTTTCGAATGGTAGCTACTTAAGTTTGGAAAGGATTAGTCAGACAGTTGTGTAGCATTTTTCGACTGTAACCTCTAAAAAAGGATAATACTCTTGTTAATATGCTATCAATTATTATTATTATTATAACTTGAACATTTCACTTCTTGTAACCTGCAAACATGTAAAGCAGTAGCAGTAATAAAGAACATAACGGAATGGTTCATCTGAGTCCATGGTTTCGCTTTCGACTCTCCGTCACGTGGTATTGGAATGAACGAATTAAATGAACGAATCAAATGAACGAATCATTTTAGTGAATCGGTTCAAATGAATCGGTTCTTCTAAAAGAATCAGATTCCCCATCTCCATATATCTCTATCATTTAATCCACGAGTGCCACGAAGTGCTGCTCTAGCAGCATAACCTATGTCAATTTTAGATGCAGGCAGACTTTCTTTACTGTCTAAATTAATTTGAGAACATTTTCTGAAGACTGCAGTGACTCAGACTTAACAAACCTTGTCATGACATTTTTCATTGTTGCAACAAGAGATTCATACAGGAGTGGTGCAAGCTGAAGATCTGTCTGAAACTGTTTTAGGAATGGTTCCAAATCTCCAACAAGTGATAAAAAAAAATGACAACTTGACCTTAAGAAGCTTATCTTTAAGTGAAGTTCATATTATTTTGAAGCTGTTATAGTTCGGAATTTTCTTGTCTCTGTTTGTTCCTTCAACATATTTGTCAACATTAAGTAGCACATTCAATGACTTCCAAAATTTCAAGCTATCTTATAGCATAATATTTCAAAGGAAATATGTTTGAACCTGAATAATGTGTATAATCAGCACGTCTTGCAGGAACATAGCAATACAAGAAGTGAAGAGCATGAATAAACTATGCAATATTCCACTGTGTTTCTTACTGCCATTTTATAAGAAATGTGCACAGTATGCAAGCCACAAGATTCAATGTTCACCAAATTAGGAGCACCTGGATAATCATTTAATAAATTACCGATATACTGAAGGAACCTTTTATTAACATTTGGACCATCCATTGAAATTTGTAACAGTTTCTTTTTTAGATTGAGTCCTTGAAGTGCATGCAAAAGACCATTTAACAAATCTGAAGAGGTAGAGTGACCAAGAAACATGGAATCAAAATAAGAATTGCATACCTCATTAGTATCAGGATTGAAACAACAAACTACAAGACCCATTTAGCCCATCTGAGAAACTTTATTCAGTGACTCGTCAAAACCAATGGTGAAATGTGTGCACTTACTACACATCTCAAGAACTTGTTTATGAAGCAAACCATGAGTGATTGTATATGCAACTTTTTTATCATGCAGTTGAACTTTCAAAGCTATTTCAGAGTCTGGAAACAAACGAACACTACCTACATCTCACCTCTGGAGAAGATGATGTGGAGTCATATGTGATAGAGTTCGTTGGGGTAGCTGTGGCAGGCAGAGGACAATTTGTGTTTAAGTCTTTTGTTAGTTCACTATTTGAATGTTCTTTTTTTAAAATAACCTGAAAGGGATGACGAGACCTAGCTGAACTTGACACTACTGGCACGCTTCTTTCCTCCCATGTGACTTTTTAATGCCTGCTTCCCCATGTTGCTAAGAGAAAATGATGTTTTTTGTATTATGCAATGTGCTAAAATTTGTCCTGAGATATGGGTTTCAACCATGCTCTGAAAGTATCATCAAGCAGCCACCTTTCATGGCAGAGTCCTAGTGTACTCACTCCGCTTGCTGTACATGGAGGCTCGGCAGTGGGTGATGCTCTTTTATTTTTAGTTCATGGGATTGCTGATACGAGCAAGAAAATGTCCAACAAAATGTGACGATAGGTTATAATCACTAAATTAACTTTTTTCTTGCCGTGCGGGCAGTATGCGCCACGGTGATAGTTAAGAGCCTCTCAAAGGGAGTGTAGCCCCCAAAGGGGCCCCACTGTTCTCATGACAGAGCTTGACTTGTATTTGCAAAGATAGGTTACAGCTAATAAATTACATTTTTACTTCCATGCGGGCAATATGCGTCATGGCGATAGTTTAGGGCCTCTCAAAGGGAGTGTGGCCCCCAAAGGGGGCCACTGTTCTCATGACAGAGCTTGGCCTGGATTTGCAAAGATACAGCTACTAAATAACATTTTTTTCTTGCCGAGCCTTTGCCGTGCTTTTATTTTGCGCGGGTTGGTAAAGGAAGCAGCAAGTTAGGAAATGTGGGAATGAAGTCATGTTGGCCAATGGCTGTGCTCGTAGCTGGCCGGCTAATGGTCGATGGCGTGTGAAATCTTTCATTAGGTAATAAAAGTAAGTGTACCTTTTCTGGCAGCCAGGGTGAGTCCCTGGCATTGGTAATGAACACATCTCTCTTCTAGAAGGTTTTTAAGGTATGATTCATATATATTTCTTTGCAAAGTAGTGTGTTATAAGCTGGAGTGAGTACACTAGGATTGTACCCCTTTCATTAAATTAAGTTTTTCTTGGCTTTGATGAAGACATTGTTAGCTGAAAAAAGAAGTAAGATAGGGATATTGTAAAAATCTTTAAATAGTCCTATACTCCACACAGCTTTCTTCTAAATTGACAGTTCGCAAAACATGTGAGCACTGCCTTACTTATACTGCCGGCACTCTACTGCTTCAATAACAGCTGATGCAATATAACTGCGGCACACAGCCCTCGTAAAATGTAATACCATACTAAGAAAATGCATTTGTCGCTAGTTACCAGGGATGGACACTGGAACAATAGCGTAACATGATATGGTCGAACGAATCACGACTTCAACTGCACCATTCCGATGGGAGGCACTGTGTATGGCGCAGACCACACGAAGAGATGGATCCCGCCTGCCTCGAAGGTGTGGTCCAGGGCGCTGGTGTCTCTGTTATGGTCTGGGGTGTATTTTCCTGGTATGGAATGGGCCCCCTAGTTGTTCTGGAAGAGACTTTGAATGGTATGCAGTATGTTGAGCTGCACAGAGACCATCTCCACCCATTTTTGGCCTTCAGCGCCCAGACGGTTCTGCGGTGTTTCACGATGATAATGCGCCGCCACATCGCTCCCATGTCTCCCGGGAATGGTTTCAGGAACATGCAGCGGAGGCCCAACGACTGCCATGGCCACTCAGGAGCCCCGATATGAATTCTATCGAGCATATCTGGAATGTCCTGGAACGCAGGCTCCGTGCCATGGATCCTGCACCCACGAACAGACCAGTATTGGCGGCCGCTCTGCAAACGACTTGGTGTCAGCTGCGTCCAGAGGACTACCAGGGACTTGTCGACTCACTTCCACTGCGTCTCACTGCAGTTCGCAGGGCCAGAGGAGGCCCCACATGCTATTAGGTGACTATCCCATGACATTTGCTAAGTCAGTGTACTTAGATATATGGAGCTATTAGAAAGGAAGCAAATGAGCTTAGCAAATAACACAAACAAGTCCGACGTCTCTAAGTCACAGTTACCACCTCTTTCCTCCCAAGAAACAACAACAAATGACAACACGCCCTTGTCTTGCCTGTCCTCGCTGAACCATGTAAGCAAGCAGGCTACAAACACATCACTACTATGCCAGATCGACAAGGGAGAACACGGGCACAGACCCACACCAAAGATAGCGGAAAGTAAAGACAGAAATCCACAGACAGGGGTAAGTTAGGACTTTTAAAAACACCATTCCCATTTTTTCTTAAGAGAGAATTCTAAATGCCAACACTTTAGGAAAAAACCTTTTTAAATTTATTTTTACCTATTTTCTGCCGGTTCCAGATCATGTTGCAAGCTGCCCAATTATCTGGTTTATGGACAAAGAACATCTAAGCACGTATCCACCTTTGGCAATAAAATAGCAAGTTAACCAGCTTTATCCTCATGCTTTCGAGCACAAACATGAATGGGACTTAAAAAAGAAGATATTAACTCTTCAACTGGAAGCTTCATAGGTTTTTATTTTTCAATTTTGTCTCTGTTTCTCTTAACTTTTTTGGGTCAATATACACTACATAGTCCCTGGATATTTCTAGCTCACTAAGGAAATATTGCGACTTATCAAACCCTCTTCTTTAATCTCCAGTTTGTCCCTATTTTTGTCTGGTTGTGGATTTCTCACCGAGGCCATAGACTTTATAAGTTAAACACTTCATTTTATTTACCTTGGCTTGGGTTTTCGAGTGTTGAGGAGGTAAATAAAATCTGGCTTAAGAATGAAATAAGATTTTTATACAAGAAAAAAATCTTTTTTAAATAACAAACTATATGAGACGCACCTTGAGACAGCACATTTACTTTCTAAAGCTCAATGGAATATATTCCAAAATAAAATTGCGGACAAACTGTTCTATATACTTGAACAAAAACAAGCAACACATGAGAAAAAACTTAACAACCTTAAAAATAACGCAAGGCTGAATAGTTCAAGTACAACATTTCCTAACGAATCGAGTACCCGTAACCTAGAGTCTTTAATAGAACATTTCCATCCCCCAGTAGCTAACTTAACAGAAATAACACTTTCAGACAAGGAAAACGAGATCCTCGAAAAAGGACCAAAACACAATTGGCCTAATCCAAATAAAGTTAACATCGTTACCACACTAGTCATAGAATCCGAAACAGCCATAAATAAAATACCTTTAGACGCACAAGATGAGGTTAGATTCGATGTCAAACAAACTTTAAATAAAATCAATAACCTAAAAAACAGAACAACTCCCACTAATATTAGTTCACTTAAAAAAACCTTCGCAGAACGAGAACACATTACAAAACTCGCGGAAAAAATTAAAGTTCATAACCTCATCATCACAAAAGCTGATAAGGGCAATACAACGGTCATCATGGATAAAAATGATTATATCGATAAAACAAAAAGTTTTTTCAATACTGGTTCTTTCTCTTTAGTCAAAAAAGATCCTGCACAGCAAATCCAACGTCTCCTAAACAAACTTTAAAAAATACATCATTCCTTTTTACATAACAAGAAAAAACGAGATTAATTAATATGAATCCCGGCCTGCCTACCGCTAAAGCTCTTCCCAAAATCCATAAGACCGGCGTCCCCATACGCCCGATCATCAACTATAGACCTAGCCCATTATATAAATTGGCCCAATTCATACAAAAATTTCTTAGTAAAAACTATAAATTTCAGTCGAAAAAATCCGTAAAAAACACCATTGAACTAATCGAAAAACGGAATAAATTTGAAATACTACCATTTCACACCCTTCACTCATTCGATATTAATAATATGTATCCCAGTATCAACACCAAAAAACTCCTTCCCATAATACAAAAAAACCTAAAAACATATAGTGGGCTAAGTAAACTAGAGATCCAAGACTTTATGCAGGTCCTAAAACTCGTAATACATAACTATTTTGCATTTGACAAATGCATTTACCAACAAGATGGACTGGCTATGGGGTCGCCGGCCTCAGGAATTTTGGCTGAAATTTACATAGATTTCCTAGAAGACACTTCAATTAATACCAATGACACTTTTTCTAATATACACTTCTGATCTAGATATGTTGATGATACTCTGGTTATTCTAGATAACAGAACGGTTAATGCAGCTACCACTCTTAATAACTTAAACAAGATTGATTCTAATATAAAATTCACATTAGAATCCGAGTCCAATTACTCGATCAATTTTTTAGACCTTACAATTACACGACATCCTTCTTCTTTAGAATACAATATCTACAGAAAACCAACCCAAACAGCGACTACTATCAGAAATGACTCTACACATCCACACGCACATAAATGCGCCACTTACTATAGTATGGTAGACCGTACACTAAAAATACCGTTATCCAAGGAAAACCTAAAGAAGGAATTGAACACCAGTCGTGCCATTGCTAAATTCAACGGTTATAACACCTCATTCATAGAACGCATCATTAACAAATGTAAACATAGACTAAAGACAACATTAACCAAAGAAAGACATAACCCTGCCCTATTCGCCACCTTCACCTTTAACGAAAACATACACAGTGTAACGAATGTTTTCAAGAAACATAATATTAAAATTTCTTACAGAACCAGCAATAGAAACATAGATATAGTTCACAATTCCAAATCAGTTAACAGGTCTGACATTTACACAATGTCAGGCGTTTACCGTTTTCAATGCAATAACTGTTTTTCCTATACATCGGACAGACCGGGCACAGCTTCAAAGTTAGATACTTAGAACACGTTAATGCCATCAGATATAATAGATTTTCCCCGATAGGCCAACATATACATGACTCAAAGCATAATTTTACTACCATAGAACAAGACCTAGAAATTCTCAAAAACATAAATAAAGGCCCTTTACTCGACATTACGGAGAACTGTTTTATTCACCTAGACCAATTTTTTAACCCTAACTTAAATCTTAATGAAATCTCAGAAAAATCCAACATTCTTTTCGACTTCCTAATAGAAGTCTTTAGAGCTATAAAAACCACGGGAGGAAAATCGATCTTTCACGCTCTCCACAGTACTCTTTTACGTCCCACACCACTGCCACTCCGCCCTCCTGACCCGCCTTAAACTCCGCCTCCCTACCCCTCTCCTCTCCACTTCCCCCCCCCCTTTCCACCCCTCTCACTCTAACTTCGCTACTCAGTCACACCCATCTCACTTGTCCACAACTCTTCTTACACCACACACTCAGCACGCTAAACAAGGTGAGTTTCATATCCTATCATCCTTGGCCGCGACTCCATTTAGACTTCCATTTCACTAACTTAGTTTTTCTTTCCTTTCTTTTAAGACTTACCACCCTCTTGAGCTGAGACTAATTCGAAGATCAACCTTATTCAATCGCCCAACATCAGGTGTCCCGGCTTCGACAAAATCTTTTTGTTGGTATTGCTATATAACATCGGACCTGGACTTATGTGCCTGAATTGAACATCAGAAGAGTGGACAATTTTACTACTTTGTTTTTACCACATCGTTTTATCATCATATTCAGACTTTTATGTTCAAAGCATCAGTTCAATTTTATGCACAATACTTACCCATCAAACTACTATGCTTTTATGTGTCACATCACATCATCATATTTTACTCAAGTTCTTCTAGCTTTTAAGAAAAAACAGTCTACCATTTGTATTCAGCCATGCAAGAGTTATTAATGCAACTTTTATGACATGTACTTTGCCCATTTGTGATTTTTTTAGCTGATGATGACGCAATGAGCGTCGAAACCGGTTCTAACTATTTAATAAATATTATGTTGTGAACATCTTATGCAACACGTTTTGTATTGAAAAGGTTGAACCTTCCTTGATATTTTAATTGTGCCATAGACTTTTGCATCTTTTATTTTTTTTACTTTTCATTGCACGTGATTCACAGGTCTGAGATGGTTCCCACCACTAATGAAGATCAAGAGAATGAAACTGTTAACAATGTCAAGCTATAGGCTACGTACAGTTTTTTTATATTTTTTTTATTTACAATTTGGTTTACGTCGCACCAACACAGATAGGTCTTATGGTGTCTACAGGAAAGCCCTAGGATTGGGAAGGAAGCGGCCGCGGCCTTAACTCAGGTAAAACCCCAGCATCTGCCTGGTGTGAAAATGGGAAACCATGGAAAACCATCTTCAGGGCTGTCAACAGTTAGGTTCAAACCTACTATCTCCCGGATGCAAACTCACAGTTACACGCCCCTAACTGCATGGCCTACTCGCCTGGTGTCAAGCTATAACAACCAGATAAAATAAGCAGAAATTCTCACATGTGGACAACTACAAATAATTAAAGAAGCATGCCTTGGACAGCAGTATAGGATGACATCAATGAGGAAAATGTATCTGTCCAGCCCCACTTGACAAAGGATTGTATGGAGTTAAATCACAAATTATGGGCTTCGTTTTATTATTGTCTAATACGTTCTACCCACCTGATGCTTTGCTTTGCAGTGAAATCTCCTCAGCTGATTGACATGGAAGTCAACCTCGTAGCACTCAGTTTTTATTGCCTCATCACTGAAATAGTCTAAATGCCGTTCAAGTATATGCTGACCAAACCTTGCAAGAAATTGACTAGGGCTCTTATTTAACACAGTCACTGCGATCTCTCTTTTCTCCTCAAAGTTCAATTCTGGATCACCAACTTGCTGACTCTTGAAGAAGGCCACCTTACTATTAGCTAAATAATTTAACATTTCATTACACAACACAGCATGAGGAGAGTTTTGTCCATGATCATCCAAAGTAGGATCTTCAATTTTCTCAGGCATATCTTCTAAATTTTCAGGTTCAGCTTTGTCAGATACTGTTTCTATAGTATGATTATCTTCATGTTCTGGCAAATCAACTTCCATAACAAATGTCACACAAGAACCATGATGACTCTATACCTGAAATTAAATCAAACAACAACTTTAATTTAATTACATCGCTCATCATTTTAGTATTATCATTAATAATTTAATTTGTATTAAATCTAATTATTGTAGTGTAACACAATGTAATACAGCCCACGTACATTTCAGTACCTGGTCAGATAGAAGAGAAGGCCTGACAGCCTTAATCTTGCCAGGTAAAATAAAACATTACCAAGTTAAAATTCTTGATATGGATTATGTTTAACAAATAAAACTGACGAGAACATAATCAACATCTTTATTATCTAGACCCATAACTCCCAATTCACCAGGGCAGTGAATACTCACAAATATGATACTTTCCTTCTAGAACTGTTGCTGTTAAGTGAGAGAGAAAGACAGAGGTGGAATAGGAAAGGAGCATATATAATACGACGAACACAATGGCAGGTGAGTGTGAAGAGGGAGCAACAGAAATAAAAGATGAGGACAAACACGGAAACACAAAAAGACAAGGACAATCCCCATATCTTCAAACACTGCCGTCTTCAAATACAGGGACACTGTTGTATCTATGAGGGGATTGTCACTCACACAGTTGCCTGCGCTGCGAGCCTGTCTCCCGCCAAGCACTTTGTCGTAATGCGGCCAATATTTGCCCAGCAGTGAGTCCTAGAGTATAGAACATTTTGTGAGGTGTGCTCTAGTCTCTCTCCAATCTCAGCTATTTCTGTTCTGTAAGAACATGTCTACTTCTACATCATTTACGATCATTTATTGAATCTGCCTGTTTGAACTTTTTTCCTAGATTTTTTAATACATCGATGCTAGTCACGGGTTTGAGAGAGAGAGACACACACAGAGAGAGAGAGAGTTTCTCTCATCGGTTGGCCAATAGGCACGTCCGGCTTATCTGCCTCCCGCTGACTTATCGCTTCCCGTTACACAGCACAGCAAGGGTATGCTCGCAGCTCGCAGTTCAGGTCTGTGTTTAGAACATGTATTAAGTGTTGATCTGTCACTCCAACTGTTCTCAAGTTGTGAAGCGTTACTTCGGGGTATGATTCTCATAATGCCTCCACATGTGTACACGTCAGAGGAAAGGCTATTTATGTACAACAATTATGTGAAAACAGAGCCTTGCAAGGAAGTCGTTTGTAACACAATTTCCAAGTGTATGCCCACCACATACCGAGACTGTGTGGAAACTCGTAAAAAAATTGAGAGGAACTGGTTCTTTAATCGATAAGAAGCAAAGTGTTAAAAAACTTGTACTTAACGAGGAAAAAGTAAATGAAATCACAGAAAGATTAAAACATAAGCCTACAAAATCCCTAAGACAACTTGGACAAGAACCCGGGGTTTTGAAGAGCTCAGCATGGCGGGCTATAAAAATGTAATGTAAACTCACCTAATGAAAATTGCAATGGAACAGCACACTGAGCACTAAACAGCATAAGGAGATTTATGTCATTTGAGAAAGAAACACCTGAAGTTTGTAACAGTTCCAAGTTAGCAATAACAATTGGAATCAAACTGAATTTTTTAAAGACATTTAAAGGGGTCAGGAAATGTATTTCTAAAAGAATTTGATTTATCACTTAACTAATAAGAGAGATTTAGTTAAAATTTTGTTTTATAGGCTGTTATTGCATGAAGCAGTCATATACTGTAACAGTATTGCTCAGGGAGTTAAGAAAGCATGATCACTCACTGTACAGGGGAGGGGCAGAAGTGTCCATTTATCCCACCTGGGATCTCTAGAATGTCTCCCAGATTCCTACAGAAAGTGAAAATGTGGCAACAAGAATAAAAAAATTTAAGTTGATTTTTCTTAATTTATTATTCACCTTTTTTTTTCTTTGTTGAGAGGGCCGAGAGAGATGTGTCGCTGTACTCTCCCCAACTAAGGTATTAGGCTATGTTCACTGCCCTCCCACCCCCTCTAACAAAAATTAGAAATATTCCCCTCTCAACAATAACTGTTATTCCTCTTTATTTGCAAAGTGAGTTCCTAAAAGCCAAAAAAAAAAAAAAAAAAAAAAAAAAAAAAAAAAAAAAAAAAAAAAAAACAGATCACAAAGTATATCATGTTGATTATGATATTGTGTTACTCTTCCTTTCTGCAAAATACTCTGCTAATATACCGCACTATTGACTAAAATCATGGGAATGTAAATACAGGGTACAGATCTCTGCACATGGTTAAGAGGGTGTTTAGGGGTTGTAGTAAGGATGCTACGGAGAGAGCATATACATCTCCGGTAAGACCCCAACTAGAGTATGGTTCCAGCATATGGGACCGTCACCAGGATTACTTGAGTCGAGAACTGGAAAAAAGGGAAAGAAAGCAGCTTGAATTGTCCTAGCTGATTTCCTACAAAATAGTAGCATTACAAAAATGTTGCAAAGTTTGGGCTGGGAGGACTCTGGAGAAAGGAGACAAGCTCACTGACTAAGCAGTATGTTGCACAAGACCAATTTCATGTTTTTTGCCTGTAATGAACTTACTAAGAATAGGTGGATGTAATAACAAGAAATTGTCATTAATATAAGCGGTATGTTCCGAGCTGTCAATGGAGAGATGGCGTTGAACGCCATTAGTAGACGAATAAGTTTGAGTGGTGTCTTTAAAAGTAGGAAAGATCACAATCTATATATATAAAATAAGAGTTTCGTATGTACATCGCTCAGAATTTGAAAAAAATGGTATTTCTGTATCGGTCATGTCCACAATAACAAGGAAATGCACTTTTTACTTCTCCGTAATTTCTGTCTGTATGTATGTATGTATGTATGTACATGCATCATGAGAAAACAGCTGAAGAGAATTTCATGAAAATCGGTATGTAAAGTCGGGGGATGAGCCACTACAATCTAGGCTATAAATCATTTTATTCACTCTGAGTGAAATGGTAGTTTAGGGGAAGGCCTAAAATTCAATTCTCAAATATTTATATTATTAGCGGTCCTATCGATAAATACTACATAACTAAAGTTACATAGAAATAAATTTCCGATCATTCATGTCTTAACACATTTTTACCGTACCAGCTATGATAACACAGATATTCATGAATTTCGATTTTTGTTGCTAAGTCCACATCAACGCCGAGCCACGAGAAAATGGGTGAACAGACTTCAATGAAAATCAGTATATAGAGTTGGGGAAGAAGAAAATATAGTCTAAGCTATAAAAAAATTTACTGACCCTGGGTGAAATGGTAGTTTAGGGGTAGGCGCCTAACATGTAATTTTTAAATACCTATGTTTATTGGTCCTATAGTACTGCATAACAAAAGTTATAGAGAATACAATTTCCGATCATTTATGTTTTATTCAGTTTTACCGTACCGACTATGATAAGAGTGGTGTTTTAAAGTTGGAAGAAAACTAAATGTGAAGGCCTACAATATCGAAAGCGCATAACATTGATCAACAATAACATTACATTTACCATTGTTTGTTGTGATGTTCTTTGCCTCTTATGGTGCCCTCAACTCCGATAGATGGGATTACTGTTGCGTACCGAATACAACAGCCTGACTGACTAAATATTGCTGGGAAATAGCTGGGGAGTTAGAAAAGTTTTCCTTTAGCATGCCATTCCTCTGGTTCATACATTGTCTGATACTGCTGGTACGTAACACACTGGTTCATCATAGTATTGCAGCTATTCGATCCGTACTCTGACGCGCTGTTTTGAACGAGCAGTGTGCACATTTGGCAGAGGCTCACTTAGTTATAGTAGTATGACCTGGTCTAGAATTAAAATTTAGGCCTATTCCAAATTATAGTACTACAATTCACTAAATAGTTCAATATTCAACCCTGATAAGAGCCGTTTCTTAAGAAAAGCGTCTTCCTCTTCACTTTTATTAAATTCTACATTCATTTTATTCCAAATTAGCAGTGAAGAGGGGTTTTCTCCTCTGGCTTGAAGGAAAAATTTGCCTCCAAGTCAGATAGATTTTTCAGCTGCCATTGTAGTGAAATAAGATTTGCCGACTCATCAGGTATTCCTAGGAAACAGATTATTAAAAGGGCATTGATTTGCCCTGGGACTCTCCACTATTCGACCCCCTCCCCCCTCCCGATAAAAGACGAAGAGTATTCATGGATCACGCCTGTCTGCGGCTTGGTCATTCCAGCTCTGGAACTTTGGATTGTTAGATCGGCAGCGTAGTACTGAAAATCAAATAATAATATTAGATTAAAAATTCCACCTGTTCAATATATAAGTGTTTTTATTTAAATTTAAGATATAGTTCTTAAGATATTACACACAGGGACATGTTTCACCCATGTTGAGGGCATCATCAGCCTAAAAATCTCAAACCTAAAAGAAAGATAGATCAGGATCCTGATTGTTTTTATACTTAAGTAAGAGGTACAATTTGTATAGATTTTTGCGAATGTCTTGTTTTTTTAAAATGTGGTAACAAGTGGTTAGTTAGAAGTTTAAAAAATACGTAAAATTGCTGCGCTGAATTAAAATTTGGTGCCTTATTCTGGAGATGGCATAAGTAGCTTATAATAGCTTAATAAATTAGGAATAAAAAACACTCTTAGTGCTAGTAAGTTGTTCAAGTGCTTAGGAGCGAAGACAGGTTAGCTGGTAGATAAAATTGCTGCGCTGAAATAAAATTTGGTAAAATATGGTGCCTTATTCTGGAGATGGCAAAAGTAGCTTATAATAGCTTAATAAATTAGGAATAAAAGTCACTCTTAGTGGTAGTAAGTTGTTCAAGTGCTTAGGAGCGATGACAGGTATTCGTCGGAAAATGTAGCTATATTTATAATAAAATTAGCTGGTAGATGTGGTTGTAGCTTCTTGTATTAAAAGTCAAAAGGCAACTATATGAGGTTGTGTAGAGCTTGAGCTTTATCACAATGGTAAAGCATCTTTATGGACAATACTTTCAGACATGCCAACTTTCAAAAGTAAAAAAATCAGATGGTTTCTTGCGGCATATCCTGACATACTACGACACATCGTTGATGTCTTAACATTGAAGAACATTTAACACATTATACTACTCAATTTTGTAATTTCTCTTTATTTATTTGTTAACAGTGATGTTTTCACAGCCCGTACTTGCAGACATTATATGGGATTTTGGGCTTATGCCGTGTCAGGCAAATAAGCTGAAACTCTAAGTTTCGCAGAGAACTTTGCTCCGCATCTTCACAAGAAAATCTTGACTGTAAGGAAGTTTTCTACAATAATGACCTTTATGAACAATACTTTCAGATGTGCCAACTTCTACAATAATTATTGTAGAATACTTCCTCAGGAACAGTCGAGATTTTCTTCTGAAGACATGGAGAAACGTTCTCTGCGAAACATAAAAAGTTTCACCTTGTTTTCTTGATATGGTATAAGCCTAAAAGCCCATATCACGTCTTCTATTTATTTCATTATTTATAAATGTCCAACTCGTTGGCTGAATGGTCCGCGTACTGACCTTCAGTTCAGAGGGTCCCGGGTTCGATTCCCGGCCGGGTCGGGGATTTTAACCTTCATTGGTTAATTCCAATGGCTCGGGGACTGGGTATTTGTTCTGTCCCCAACATACCTGCAACTCACATACCACACATAACATTATCCTCCACCACAATAACATGCAGTTACCTACACATGGCAGATGCCGCCCACCCTCGTCAGAGGGTCTGCCTTACAAGGGCTGCACCCGGCTAGAAATACAAATACAAAATTATTATAGCCTATTCTTATTTATAAATAATGAAATACTGCATGTATCTGAGCTTTAGAACACATGACTCTTCATTGTAACAACCTAAGACCTCTTCATAAATTTCTCAACTAGATTTATGCTCAAAGCACTGGCCTCGTTGAACGGGTTTTTTTCCAGAATTCTTTTTCGGGAAGCTTTGGTTTCAGTTGAGTTTTTGTCCTTGTAAATATGCTAAAATAATACTCTCACAGTCAGCACTGCTATGTAGAAATGATAAAATAAAAAGCATTACATTACAGATTCTGTCATATTTAAGAACACCACCGGCTGATTGCATCTGTCTTTCCAGTGCCCACTGAACATCAATTCTCTCCTGCTACTTAAAGAACAAGAAAAAACCTGGTGTTTTCAAAAAATACAGGAATACTAAATCGGTTCTCAAAACTAGGAGATAAGTATCTGCAATCAGGAGAGAGGGGGGGAAGGACAAAAATAGGGCGTCTCCCACTTAAATCGAGTTGGTACGTCTGTAATTTTTTTAAATGGGTAAATAAGGTATCATGCTACCAAGAATGCTAATTTGCAGATTTAGCTGAAGTGAAACAATAAATTACACAGGCAATATGACACTAAACACAAGACTGCAATAACTTTATTACATACTGTAATCTTACAAGTAATAACTCTCATTATTGTTCCGTATTGAAGATGACGTTAGGCATAGATATCAAGGATAATTTAATAAAAAAAACACCTATTCAATACTTTCCACGTTTAATGTGGTTATTATCTACATGATTTTATGTATACTTATTTAGGTCAGGTACATGTTTCACCCATTATTTTGGGCATCTTCAGCCTGTATACAACCTTTAGGTCAAGGTTTGGGACCTTTTTAACCAATTGTTGTTTCACAAGCTACTACCCTGGCCTCTGCTACTGCCAATACTCAACAGTGATCGGTGGAGATGGTAGCCTAAGGTTTAGAAATAAAAGTCCGGATAGAACACTTGCCTTTGGTCCAATGGCCCCGAATCAAACCCCTCATACTGTTATTCCCCTGGCTTGGTAACTGGGTGTTTACGACGTCTTTGCCATTCATTTTATCCTCATTAGGACACCACCAAGCCTATACAGATGCCATGTACCATTATTATTATTATTATTATTATTATTATTATTATTATTATTAAATACAAATGCTGAATTTTACAGCGTCGTACCCATCGTTCACTGGTTTATTAGCTTCCTGGTGTTACGGGCTCCTAAAATCACGCTATTATGTTCATCTGTCGTCTTACCATTCTGCCTACTTCATCGCCTTGCTGCTATCAACATTTCTACTAGTATCACTCTACTCCGTCTCCTCACCCGCCTCGTCTGCGACTGCCTGCTCGTCCTGCTGTCTGCTCTGCACTTGATTACGTCACCTGATTCCAGTATGTTCTGGGCCTCGCTTCACTACAGTATATATAACTCGCCGTATCCATCGAATGACCAGTCAGGCATTCTCTGTGAATACTAGCGGTGGAAGCAGGCACCTTTTCGCACGGCTGGCCTGTGGCGATTTTTAAATTATAATTTAACTCTATGAGACCACTTCTTTGCTGTGCAGGGTGAGCAGACTTTACAATCTTTATGTTCTGATTTCTTAAAAAAAATTTGGCTTCTTACATCTTAACTTACTTTGTCTTTTCGAACTCTGGCCCGTGCTGGGCAGTTCATGCAGTTTGGCATAGACTTTTTCTACCCTTCAGTGTTTGTGGTATTTCTGCAAGGACTTGTGGTTGGACGAACATATTTCTCTGTTACTAACTTTCTGTGCATCCTGTGTGCGTGTGATTTCAAATAAAAACAGACAGCAGCCTGATTTTTCCCTCCTTCCATCCGTGCCATTCACGTCAACTCTCTTCCCATTCCCTTCTTATTTTTTTTTAAATTCATGTCCTTAGATTTGTAAAAGTGGCCTATGCTTATTTCAAACTAATTGGTATTTGGTGTGCGATTCGTTGTACCTTATCTCTCTTTAAATGTTCAGGATTGCAGTTAGTTTCCTTCTTTAATTGCGATAATATTATTCTATTCTGAGTCCAAACTGCTTATTGTTCCACGAGTGAATTCCTCAAGTGTAAAATTATGTTGTTTTCCCAGTTATCAGGTTATTACCCAGGTCTAGTCTCGGTCTAAAAGATCGCCCTTTTAAAATTATTGTGTAACTATGGCACTTTGAAAATTCTAGTCAAACGAAAATATTTTTAAACTTGATTTTTACTATTGTACTATTGTGTGAATTTACTTGCTTGTATTACGTTTTCCCTTTGGTCATGTTATTAATACATCTTGTGGTTTGAACCTTGTTGTCTTGAGGTGCACTTTATTCCCCTACTTTCCCTATTCTCATGTACCTACCACAACATACCTCCAGGGCACAGGTCCAGTCAATCACTGCGCGGACTCTGCTGAAGTCTTGTTTGTTTACTTTGATTCATAACACTTCGTTATGATTCCTTCATCGCTTGGTGCTCGAGCTCCCGTACCTTAAATACGCTAGATGGCTGGTGTTCTCTATAAGGCGCGACCTTGACCTCAGCGCTTCTGGTATCTGTGCACATAATGATTTTATGATTAGGCATTTTCACTCACATACATTTATTGAAAGACTAAAATATCTGAAAACTTTAAGATACATAACACTGGGGAGATGAGTGGTGGTGTCCGACCCATGATCCTGGGTTTGATTCCAACCAACAAAAGAGAACCTGAAAGATTGCATTCCATTTTAGCAGATCTACCTATAATAATAAAACTATATTACTCATATAATAGCAGCCCTGCAGTGTCTTCCTACAAGGATGTACTGTAGAAGTAAACGGGAGTGAAATACCAGCACTCTCTTATCTATCAGTATGAGGTGAGGAAATATATACGATGAATAACGCATGGTTGACAGTTAAGAGGGGCGATCTGACAGACCGAAGCCTAGCACACCCATCCCCCTGGTCCCCGCTCCTATCCGATATACAGCAGCAAGCCGCGAGGGTTGAGAAGAGGGGAGACGGACGAGAGTCTGGGCTGCGATATCAGTCTCCGATGCCTTGCTCTCTCAGGCTTCACCGATAGCCTTGGTAGCCCTCAGTATACGCCGCTGCAATATACCGAGCGAGCTGGCCGTGCGATTTGTGTCACATAGTTGTGAGCTTGTATTTGGGAGATGGTGGATTCGAATCCCACCATCAGCAGCCCTGAAGATGGTTTTGTAAGGTTTCCCATTTTCACACCATGCAAATCTTGAAGCTGTACCTGAATTAAGGCCATGGGCACTTCCTTCCCAATCCTAGCCTTTTCCCATCCTTGCGACATCGCTGACAACCTTTGATGTGTTGGTGCGACATTAAACAGCTAAAAGAACTTTTCTATATATTTACTGTAAGAGTACTTCTGAACAAAATTATAAACAGTCAATAAAACATCCACATACAGTGTGTTTCAAAATTATTAGTATAAACTGCAGGGGTGTGTCCAGGACAAGGAAACAAGTCCCAATAAACATAGATCCATTGGTGAGATATGATGCAACCACATTTGTAATACAAAAGCTGTTCACAATTCATGTTCTAGTTACCAGGCTCTAAATTGAATGTCAACAGCACCTTGTAATTGTAGCAGCATTTGAAGCACCTGTCCTGGTACCTCACACATTACCACGTCCACTGTTGATAAACTTAACCATAATAGGTATTTAATTTGATCCTGTACTGAAATGAAATGTCGTATGGCTTTTAATGCAGGGATATCCCAGGACGGGTTTGGCTCGCCAGGTGCAGGTCTTTCTATTTGACACCCGTAGGTGACCTGCATGTCGTGATGAGGATGAAATGATGATGAAGACAACACATACACCCAGCCCCCGTGCCACCGGAATTAACCAATTAAGGTTAAAATCCCCGACCCGGCCGGGAATCGAACCCGGGACCCTCTGAACCGAAGGCCAGTACGCTGACCGTTCAGCCAACGAGTCGGACTATGACTTGTCTAAAGCTATTAAAAAACTATTTAAAATAGTATGTGTTTGGTCCACCTTGTCAACACACTTTATATAATTTATAAATCTATTGAAAACCTGCAACCTGTTTTCCAGTCATTGACCGTGTCAGGGTTGGTATGAATGAAGCAGATATAGGCTATTAGTACGATGGGGTCGCCACTCCTAAAGTGATTTATTAATGACTGATAGATGCTATGAAATGAGAATGGAGAGTGTTGCTGGAATGAAAGATGACAGGGAAAACCGGAGTACCCGGAGAAAAACCTGTCCCGCCTTCGCTTTGTCCAGCACAAATCTCACATGGAGTGACCGGGATTTGAACCACGGTATCCAGCGGTGAGAGGCTGACGCGCTGCCGTCTGAGCCACGGAGGCTCTTATAAATCTATTCTATTGATATAATTTTTATAATTTATAAAAACTGTATTGACAAGGTGGATCAAACTATTAAATAGTTTTCAATAGCTCTTTACCATATCCATTCATGAAAAGGATATCGGTTGTCTCTTCATTAGAAAACTTCCCAAGTGCATGAAAACCGCTTCAAATTCTATTACAAATCTCAACATCCGAGGTAAACTATAGTAAATGCAAAAACAGCTATTCTGAGGTTTTTGTCGTAGGTGACTTGTTTGGCTGTCTTCTAATGGGTACACTTTTGTATGTGTTTGTTTTGCAGGAATGAAGATAAGGCACGTGATACTACCGTATGTGCAAGGAGAACCCAGCGATAAACAACGGTAAGTGATCATACAACAGTTCAACCTTATGCCATCCACTGCACTCCTTATCGTATTGGCTCTTACAATAGTTTACCATGATCAGAAATGTTGATTCGAAAGGTAGCAAAATATGTGCCTCAACATCATCTTTCTGCTCTCCCATAAAGTTAGTGAAATGTCACTTGCAATAGTTTACCACTGATGTCCAGAAATATAAGACGCTGTTGATATATCGTGTGGAGCTCGGTGCCTGCAACATGAAGTATGAAGAACTTTGCAATGGTTACAAATGTGATTACATCTTATCTTGGAAATGACTGCTTTCTGACCTACGTTTGTAAGGACTTTTCTCCATGTTTCAGTCTCCTCTACTCACCCCTGCAAGTTGTTCCTATAATTTTGAAGTATGCTGTATACCTACAGTAATTACTATTACCAATTTAAGAGGAAGCAGAACTAAGCAAACATCACTTCTTAACAATGAAACAATGGTCAGAGGAGTAAAATGGAAGGGTTCTGAATCTTCAAAGAAGGAGGGTGTCGTCAAAGGAAAGGGAAGAATCAGAAAAGGGGCTGAAAATCTCACAATCCTAATACCATCAGGATTGGAAGTGGATAAAAGCTGACCAAGGGAGAGCAGTCTTATCTAAGACTGATGAAAGTGAGGAAGGAGCCTGGCACAAGCAGGGTAAGTGGAAGCAATGCCAGACTATGCTAGAGGCCCCTTCTCACCAACCCATGTTGGTTCCCCCTTAGAGAGTTACCCCATACAAAAGGCATAGGATGCTATGGATTTATAGTTGAGTCCCAATTATCTGGACTATATGGACCAAGGGTAATATGGATAAGAAAAATTCAGGATAATTTGGAGAGTGAAAAGTTCAATATGACATTAGAACATGTACTATTAAACAGTCCCTCTAATGTACAAAGATGTCACTCATATACATAATAAAAATGTTTATTCATAATATATATGGTATGATCAAAAAGTTTCTGTTTGAGGGTGTTGCTGCAGCAGACATGCAACGTAGCACAACTCCGTTGCGGGTATATAAGCACAGACATGCAGGCAATGGAATTAGTGTGGCAGTCATGTCGTGCCAAGATGTAGCCACGTGAACTATGCCAACGTTATTAGCCAATGCATCTAAACAGGACCAACATTCTGTTAATCTGTTCTTGGCTCCCCAAGGACAAACACCAGTGGATATTCATCAGAGAATGAAGATTGTGTATGGGGCAGCATGTCTGTCTAAAACCACCGTTGTGGAGTGGTGCACCAAGTACCTGGTGCATCGGTAGGATGAGTAGGGGAAAGTGGGGCAGTTTCATTCAGTTTTAAATTTCCCACCTTTACGGGGAGAGACTGCCATTTTTTATTAACTCCTTTTGACTTCATGTACTTCCTGTGCAAGTTGTAGCATCATAGCATTTGCTGAAGAGAAGCTGTGCTGAAAAGTTTAATTATCTTCATGCTGTGAAATAGTTAGGTAAGTCTTTTGATTCACTCTGATTCTGAAGTAAGTTTCACATAATAGTACACTTTTCACTGCAACTTATGTATAAGTCACAGTAGTCACCATAACCTACAAAAAGCCACATGGCAAGATTACTAAAATAACTGCCTATGGGGCACTTTCATATACCCCCTTATATCTATTTTTAAAGCAAAAAAGATATAATTTAAATGTTTTCTAAATATTAATTGCATTCTAGCCACATAGCAGTAAAACACAAGTAGGCTTAGCTTAGGCCTAATGGTTAAATAAAATGCATCTAGTAGATACTTGTAGGCCTACAGCAGGCCCAAATAATTTTTGTTGCAAATATTTTTAACACTCCAGTGCTTGCGCGGATGACTACTGTCATCCACGGATATAATTTTCTTTGTATTGTATACATTTTTAAACAATTAATTTGAATATTTTGTGTAATCCTCAAAAAAACAATTCCTAATGGAAGTTTAAGGTTAATTTCTCCAGATACTTCATTATTATAGCAATTCAAAAGCAAGTGGATGACAATAGTCATCCATACGAGCACTGACGTTACAATTTCTTGTTTAAGTTACCTATAATTTTTATCATCTTCACGAAGTTTTCAGACTGATTCCTAACATGGGACATTACCTAAGTATGATGTAAGAAGATGTACAATATTAGAAGGATCCACCTTTCAATAGGGCCTACTTTACTATTTGGCTGATGATAACACTTGTAATGTGTCGAAACCGGTCCCAATAAACAAGTTGTGACTTCTTTTTAGTTCAACTTACAAGGGAGTTTTGAAAGGTGGATCCTTCTAATATTGTACATCTTCTTATTTCTCTATTCAATACGGAACGACCATGAAGTTTTTAACTTTAAATAAGTATGATGTTTCTAGAAACAGTCGACGCTGGCCATTGAAAGTACTTTTTGATCTGATGAACATTGGTGGAAACAATGCATTAGTCTTTTATAAGAAGAACCATGGTTTTCCAAATATTTTGAGAAGGAATTTCCTATATGACCTGTCAATGGATCTCATCAAACCCCATATATTAAGGAGGATAGGGCCTACAACAAGAAATTACCGTATTCCCAAAGAACTGAAGAGGCTGTGTAAGTTATTTGTTGGAATTGAAGATGATGAGAGACCTGCTAACCGTCCGCAAGTTGGAGTGCGAGGATACTGCTACATGTGCGGAAGAAGTCGCAACAAAACCACCCGGAAATCCTGCAGTACGTGTTTCAAATGGATTTGCGTTGATCATGCATATACATTCTGCCTCCACTGTTCATGTGAAACAGGAGAGGAAACAACAGACAATGGAAGTGGTTGAGGACACAGAGATGTAAACAGTTGTAAATTTCTGGGAATGTCTGTCATACTCTTCAAAAGATTGATTGTAGCACATGATATTAAGTTTAAAAATTAAAAGGTATAATTTTTCGAATAGATAATGCCGTTACTGAATAGATAAAATAACCTGTGAAATATGTATATTAATACTTAAGGTATAATAAAGGAATTAATATTGATGACAATTGTCACCCGTGCGAGCACTTGCTTTAGAATTTACAGTGCGAGTAGCGCAGTGTTAAGATATTTCATATCCAAATATTGTAAAGCTAAAGTAGCATTAAAAGTAGTCCTATGAAATTCTAATAAATAATTCTGTTATATCTCTTTGCAGTTATGGTGCGTAATAACAAGAAAAAACTAAGAGCGGATATCAGTGAAGAAGCTGTGGCTAATGCATTAAATGGTTATTTTAATGGAAATGGTTCAATTAGAACTGTAGCTAATTTATATGGTCTCCATTTTGCAACATTGCAGTAGGCCTACCACATCAAATTATTTAACACTATAAATAAAACTACTGCTGTTGTATCCTACAGCATTGAGCAGCACAATGAATTTAACAACAATGCAACTGACAGTGATAATTCAGAAATGCCTAATTTACTCATGCAAGATAGGCCTGTACATGTATCCCCATTGATAAGATCTCAATCAAAATATGCCACCCATCAGATTTTCACTGCAGGACAATAAACTGAACTGGAGCAATATTTGCTCAACTGTTCACAAATGCAGTATGGCTTGACATACCAGCAAACTGGGAACTTTGCATATGACTACGCCTATGGCCTTGGGGACTGAAATTCCACCTTCTTGGAGGTTGACTAAATGCGCTGGGAAAGAGTCAGTTTTATGAAGAGACATCCAATGTTATCATTGAGAAAAGCTGAGAATGCTAGTCTCGCAAGAGCATCAAGTTTTAACCAAGCAAATATCTCAATGTTCTTCAACAACTATGAGCTCCTCCTTGCAAAATACAATTTTGCTCCCGACAAAATAATCAATGTTTATGAAAATGGGGTAACCACTGCAATGCCTGCCCCCAAAGTCCTAGCCAAGACTGGAGCAAAGCAGGTCGGTCAGACAGTGTCTTCTGAGAGAGGGCAACTTGTAACTAGGAATTGTTGATGCTGCAGGGAATGCATATCTATCAGCATACATATTTCACTGTGTAAAATTCTTAAATCATTTTCTCACTAGGGCTCCAAAGGGCAGTTTAGGCTTTGCAAACCCTAGTGAAATCATCAAGCATCTCCAAAAGATATGCAAGTCTTCTAAGGATGATCCTGTACTTGTCCTGTTCGACAATCATAAAAGTCACTGTTCCTTAGAAAATATAATGTTTGGTCGTGAAAATGGTAAGGTCTTTTTAACATTTTCACCTCACTGCACTCATAGACTCCAGCCAATGGACATAGGGATCTTCGGTCTGTGTAAGACCAGATGCAGGCAAACATTTAACACATGAATCTATTAAAATCCAGGAAGGACCATCTCAATTTATAAACATACCAGAACTGACAAACGTACCATTCAGTCAGTCATTTTCCAAGAACAACATTATGTCTGCATTCGGGAAGACCGGACTTTGGCCCCCAAATCGTTTTGTCTTTACTGACAAAGACTTTGCTCCATCTCTGACAACAGATCGCCCATGTACACCCCCCAGGATTGCACAAAACCTTCTACATCTTCAGATCCTGTCCATCGTGAGGAATATTTAATGGGATCATCTGCACCTTCAATGCATGAGTCATATCCAAGAACCATCCAGCAACATACCCACTTCAGCTTCTCCCACTTCCACGCTAACACCAGATTCCAAAGACAATCCTCAAAAAACCTACAATTATACCAGAATATATCTGCCCTTATCCCAAAGCAAAGCCTAGAACACTTAAAGCTACTAGAAGAGCTAAAGGAAAGTCAAGAATTATGACTACCACTCCTGAAAAAGAAAGAGTGGGGAAATGATGAAGCTGAAGAATGAAAAGAAAAGAAAGCCAAGCAAGAAGACGTCCTCGAATCTCCCTAGACGGAAATTATTTAAATTTAGCAAGGAAACTGTAGGCCTCAATTCTTCATGCAGAGAAGAAAATATTGCTGTAAAAAGTGGTGGAAGTGAACTTGAGTTTAGTGACCAAGATGTTGACTTACTGCTGCTTGATAACAGCAGTGATGTTGAAGTTAATGACTTTGTTCTGGTAGAGTTTGCAACAAGAAAGAACAAAGAAATACTTTGTTGGTCAAGTTGATGAGAAAATTAATGATTCAGAGTTTACATAAACTTTTTATGCACAAATGATTTTTAAAAAATTGTTTTCCCTGAAAAGAAAGATGCCAGTGAAATTTCTTAGGCTGATGTTCACACTAAACTTCCACAGCCTACCATGGTTGGAGGAACAGCTCGAGCAAAGTCCTTAACTTTTTCTGCAGATCTGACTGAATTCAATTTAGGATAGGCTAGTGGTGTTTTTGTATGTATAAAAGCATGTTTTATCAATATCGTAGAGCATGTATGAAAGTGCCCCTGCAATATATGATACTGCCCCATGTTTGTATACTTTCATACAAATTACATGTTTATAAATATTTTTAAATTGTTTCATAGGAATTAACCCTGGATTGGTCGCATGGGTTTTGTCAATATTCATGGTCACACCAGGTCTCTCAGACCCATTTCTTCTCAGTGTTTTACTATTAGATTTTTATGCTTTATTTCCAATTACAGTATTATAGGACATTATTTCATTTATTTTAATGCAGTTTACATTACTACAATATTTAACTATCCCATTTCTTAATCAAAAAGTGTATTTTTATAATTACACTGAAAAACTGATTGTTTTCTGTTAACCTGTGAAAGGTAGAATATGGTAACAGTAAAATGTACTTTACATCAGTTTTTTCACTTTTTCCTGCATCTAAATGCACAAAGCAACACTTTCATCTATTTTCTACACATTCTTAACAAAACATATTTTTGAGAATTTCACACTTGAAACATTGGTCCATAAATATGGATTTTTTTTTTTAGGTATGTCTGAATTATGTATCTAATTCATAAAATTAAAGAGAAATTAGTTTAAGAAATACATCCAAGTACAGAGAAACATCACTTTAATAAATTTTTATGCACATTCTGCAGCCAAGTTGTCCCTGTTCTCCACAAATGAAATTTTGGCACTTGGAGCAGATGAAGGATATATTCCTGTCTTTGTTTGTTGGGCAGAACATGAGATCTCTTTGTTTTCCTGGGAACTTCTGCGGCAGGTGCTTGCACAGGGTAGTTATACCCAAAATTAGCTTCATCCATTGTTACACATAAGAAAAAGTGTACTAAACTAACAATGCAAAGTTTTACATCAAAGACCAATGTTAACAGTCGCACCGGGTCTGCGAGATCCTGAACAGCCTGCACGTTCAAAGTTTCTAAGACAACTGAGAGGGGCCTACTGTGTTCGGTTCAAGGTCAGGAGCCAAGAAGCTATCAGGAAGGAGGAAGCGCTTGGTGCATTCCAACAACAGGAACACCAATAAGTATGTCCACCCAGGTCTCGTAGACCCATCGCGACCACACCAGGGTTAACTAAATGAGTAATTACGTAAGTTCAACTTGTTTCTAATATGACAATGTTTGTGTAACACTTGTTTTTAGCCATCTAGATTGTGAAATACAGCCACTAAATCTTCTTAAGTGTTAATAGGTAGAGCGTGTATGAAACTGCCTCACTCTCCCCTACCTCAATTCTCATGGCAATTTTTGCCCAATTGGCATCCCAATTCAGGATTGTACGCCAGTCAAACGGAAAATTCTTGATCGTCTCTTATAGTACAGTACTTCATTTTGACATTAAAAGAATTTGTTACAGTACTGCAATATTCAGCAGAGGACTTGGATTCAAATAACGTTTATACAGTTGGGGACAATTCATGAAGACCTCGCCTCACACCACTACTTTCCAGTGGCAGCTCGGTGTCTATTAGCGACTTATAGGATTTACTACCTCTACTGCAGCCATAGTTGCCAAATTGGCTACTGCACTCGACACGAAGAAAAGGAAAATACTGCAGAGTGGTTTGGCAGCCTCTCCACAACAAACAAGGATCACTTAGAACTCGTTAACTCAGCAGGGTGCGGGGTGTGATTGACTACTGGCTTCCAGCTCGCTTCTAGGAACTGAGGCCGTCAAGTTTTGTCCCCAAGTATACCATGCAGTTAAGAAAAATCTAAACTTTGTCAGTAGTACACGAACAATTGTTTCTTGAAAAACTTTATTATTGCTGCCCAAACCTTGTACTGCATTCTCTTCCTCAATGGATTATTTCTCCATATCCTCAACAGAATTAGATTGACAGCTGTTCCTTTGCTCTGCTATTCTCCATATGCAAGTGCTCCTTCCAGGAATTTCGAGCCCTCTATGCGAATCATCCCAATACATTCTTCTTCTTCAACTACTTTTTTTTCTGTTTCATGATCACACTGAGTTTCATTGTTTGATATCATATCAAAAACGACATATCAATTCATAAATTTCATCCATTATCATCCACTCGTGCCTTCATTTTCAATTCTCTCACTCCTCAGCAATTTTTCCAACAATAGTTTCATTTTACAATTTTCATCATCTTTGCGTTGGCTTTCAATAACCTCAGTTTCATCAAAATTCTCATGCTCTTTGTGGTCTTGGAGATTTTTTTATATGATCTCACCAGAGTTATTGGCTGAATCCTCATCCCATCCCTCTGAAACGTAGGAAATCATATCTAACACATCCACTTGTTTCAAGGTTCCATCAGTCCTTGTCCATCTATCACCATGATCAGAATGGTCAGTAATTTCTGCCGTTAGGCCTACTTCCTCTTGAGAGAAGCAAAGACTCCTCAAACCATTGGCTGACACAATAAAGTAACACTGGGTGGTAAGAACACTGCCTGTATCTCACAGTCTTGATCTTCTGTGCCTGGAAGTGTTGGTGCATTATCGAGAATGAGGAGAGCTTTCCTGGGTACAAAATCAGTGTGTGTTGATTTCTTGGAATGACATCATATTGTATGCTATTTCAGCCAATGACAGAGGTAGCAGACCCATAAAACATGACAAATGATGCATACTTCAGTAAAATACACTTCTAGGGGTGGGTTGGTGCATCCCTGGCATTAATAATGAACACATCTCTCCTCTACTATAGTCCTGTTAAAACAACTTGCGTGTTCTGACAGCTCACACTATGAAAAAAATTGTTTTTAGAATTTCCTTAAAACACTTCTAAAAACCACTGTGTTACAAATACGTTGTTCTACACGCGATATGGCTGAAGATGACCTTTAAATAGGTCAAAGTAGTCCCATTAAAGGTTTACTTAATAAACACTATTTAATTTGTATTGAAAAGGTGGATTTAACTCATTATTTGAATTTGGTTTAATTACTATGGCAACCAGTACATGCCTCCCATTTAAACCAATCCCAGGTTGACGCAGCCTCTCCCTTTCCCTAACCTCCCTGTCTTAAAGCCCCCTGAGGCGCCGGGTCCGAGTTCCACGTTGCCAATTCATGGATCTTGGCTAACGAACAACTGCTGTAAAGGTAGGCAAGGACCATCACATGATGGATTATCAACACAAGGGATAATACGGCACTATGCTTCGGATTTCAATGAAAAGAGGCCCCATGACATGATTGCGACATTAAAAGCCACGCAAGCGACAAGTTGAAAGACGGACTTTCACCAGTTACAACTCTTATTTTTAACTGTGCCGATATTAATACCTATGGCAGGGTCCGACCGATTTAACTTTTTTATCCAAAGAAAAGCGTGTTCTTACATACTTCTCCCATCCTTACCCGAATTATTGAGCAGGCCCGTCTACGTAATTATTGTTAGTGATGAGGTCAATGGACATTTCCACGATAATGTAAATAGTCCTATAACAGAAATATAAAGAAAAGTCGTATTTTTAAATGTGCATTTTTACTGCTGAAATCCACCAATCGTCGGGAGATCGACTGGTAAAAGCCTAAGAGGAAGGGTTACAGCACACAAGCCCACTATCTCCAAATCACTTGTAAGCGCAGTCATATTGCTATTAAATATTTCATTAGGGTACATGGAAGGAGTAGAGGTGCGAAAATATTAGATTACTGTATTATTACCTGACATACAGAACACCGAAGGGGACACTATATACGACTGGTTGAGCGCATGTATACACTAGAGTTAACCTCAACTGCACAATATTTGTAATTATTGATCGTTGACTGTATTGTCACAGAGATTGCACTATTAAATACGCAAAATAAATGTTGTTCTATCTTACCGAGCAGAAACTACAGAAGAACTGGTCAAACAAACCGAAATCAACTACAAACACCGCTTCAGAACCAACACTCCGTCACCCACCAATTTCCACATTTGATTTTGTCAACAAGCATGACTTCAAAGAGGTTCTATTTGACAGAAGTAGCAGCATTTTCTTTAATGTCTCACGAGTGGTACACGGCATGCACTTGTAAATCATCATTTTTGTTCCTCTAAGTTTTTAATGGAAGTTGTCTAGATAATTGATGTTAAAAGTTTTAATATATCGCAATGGCAGAAAAGAAAACTGTTTTGCCTGACTATCGCACTATTCCAATGTTCCAAAATTAAGGTAAATCGTATTCATACCATCAATTTCCTAAGGAAATAAATGTGTGACTTATAATATCAATTTCCGCTCAAAGCATTTTGAAGATATTCAATAAATCACTACTGATCTTCATTTAGGGCAGTCGCCCAGGAGGCAGATTCCCTATCTTTTGTTTTCCTAGCCTCTTCTTAAATGATCGCATAGAAATTGGAAATTATTGAACATCTCCCTTGGTAAGTTATTCCAATCCCTAACTCCCCTTCCTATAAACGAATATTTGCCCCAATTTGTCCTCTTGAATTCCAACTTTATCTTCATATTGTAATCTTTCCTACTTTTAAAGATACCACTCAAACTTATTCGTCTGCTGATGTCCTCCCACGCCATCTCCCCACTGACAAATCGGAACACACCATTTAATCGAGCAGCTCGTCTCATTTCCCCCCAAGTCTTTCCAGCCCAAACTTTGCAACATTTCTGTAACGTTACTCTTTTGTCGGAAATCACCCATAACAAATCGAGCTACTTTTCTTTGGATTCTTCCAGTTCTTGAATCAAGTAATCCTGGTGAGGGTCCCATACTCCAGTTGGGGTGTTACCAGAGACTTATATGCCCTCTCCTTTACATCCTTACTACAACCCCTAAATACCCTCATAACCATGTGCAGAGATCCGTACCCTTTATTAGCAATCATATTTATGTGATTACCCCAGTGAAGGTCTTTCCTTATATTAACACCTAAGTACCGGTACTTACAATGATCCCCAGAAGGAACTTTCACCCCATCAACGCAGTAATTAAAACTGAGAAGACTTTTCCTATTTGTGAAACACACAACCTGATTCTTAACCCCGTTTATCATCATACCATTGCCCACCGTCCATCTCACAACACTATCGAGGTCACCCTGCAGCCGCTCACAATCTTGTAACTTATTTATTACTCTGTACAGAATAACATCATCTGCAAACACCCTTATCTCTGATTCCATTGATATTATATAAGAAAACATAAAGATCCAATAATACTGCCTTGAGGAAATTCCCTCGTAATTATTACAGGGTTAGTAAACCAAGCCACGTGCTTTTTTGACAGCTGTCGTCTTGACGGACCCTAACCTCACATTGAAGGACAATAGAGCGTCGCTAACCTCACTGCTGCCATCTTTACGGCGGTAAACCTCAAGGCTGCCACCTTATGCATGTTATAGCGCGGAATTTAAAAAAACAACGGAACATTGCTAACCTCACCCTTGTCATCTTTACGGCGGTAAACCTCAAGGCTGCCACCTTATGCATGTTGTAGCGCGGAATTTATAATCCAACAACAGAACATTGCTAAACTCTCCGCTATCCTCTTGAAAAGTTCAGTGTTCCAAACACTAGTTCGAAAAACGTAACTCATCGCACCTCGGGGATTTTATTAGGTAAGACGTAACCCCTAGGTTCCATTCCTTGTTCTGAATATGAAACCATTTACAAATAAAGATTAATTTTCTACACTTAACAAAGTACATGCGTTCTTGCTGATAGCGATCGATGAGGTTGTTGCCCCTTTAGCCCTTTAGCCCTCTAGCCCTTTAGCCCATTAGCCCTTTAGCCCTTTTGCCCATTAGCCCTTTAGCCAAGGAATGTGCAGTAATCTAATATTCTTAGAACAAATCCCCTGACATGTTCTAAACACATGTTGTATCGAGTACAGTGTTCGGTTCTACTTATTTAGTGTTCTAAACACTTCAATCAATGTTCTGATCACATGATAAAGTTAACGGCATAGAGTGCAGTGTTCAATTCTAGTCTTGTTATGTTTCTTTAGTGATTTGCAAGTCTAAACATGCATAATGACGTCATCACTGCAGCACGGGCTTACTCTAGCTATCCTGATGCAGGTTTAAACTTGTTCGATAGAGCTATGCCTTGACATAAGAGGAGGCCTTAACAGCTTATGTATAGCCCCTATTGTTTAAAGATAGCTGCTGTTAAGAGAAAAGCACGTCGCATTTTTCAAATTACCTCCCACCACATTTCAAAGGTATGAGGTTTAGTGCTATAAAGATACCTGCACGATGCAAAGCTAGCTTTCTTCATCAGAGCAGCCACCATCTTGTGCGAGCACCTCTAGGCCGTATCATAAGGAGCTGTGTATAGTCACCGTCTTGTCGCTGCTACCTTGCGCAAGCACCCCTAGGGAGTCTCATAAGAGCAGCAGCCATCTTGTGCAAGCGCTCTTAAGCTGTCTCATAAGAAGCTATGTATAGCCGTCATCTTGTGTAATTAGATAGCTGCCAATGCCAAAGGGCCTAAGTAGGGATCGAACCATCGATCTCATCATTAGACTATGTTTTTCTTGTTCCTGATACTGCAAACCTAGGTATGAGGTAGAAAAATTTTATCCGTTTTGCTCTACGATACACCGTTTTCGAGATATTTAACATTTTGCATTTAAGCCCCAAATTTAATGAATCGAACCTGCACGGCACGTTACACTCTCTACCATAGCTAGACCTGATCATGTTACGAAGACTTGCTTCAATACAAGCTCAAACAGAGCGAATGCCAAAGGGCCTAAGTAGGAACCGAACCGTTGATCTCATCATTAGACTATGTTTTTCTTGTTCCTCATACTGCGAACCGAGGTATTGGGCAGAAAAAGTTTTGTCCGTTTTGCTCTACGATGCGCCGTTTTCGATATTTAACATTTTGCATTTAAGCCTCAAATTTAATGAATCGAACTAGGACGACCTGTTAGCCTCTAAGCTAGCTTTCTTCATAAGAGCAGCAGCCATCATGCGCCAGCACCCTTAAGGCGTCTCATAAGGAGTCGTGTATAGCCGCCATCTTGCGTCCGCCATCTTGCACAAGCATCCTTAGGGCGTCTCTAGCCATCTTGTGCAAGGACCCTTAAGCCGCCTCATAAGAGCAACCGCCATCTTGCGCAAGCATCCCTAGGGAGTCTCATAAGGAGCCTTGTATAACCGTCATCTTGCGCAAGCATCCCAAGGGCGTCTCATAAGAACCTATGTATAGCGGCCATCTTGCATAAGCACCTTTATAGAGTCATGTATAGCCACCATCTTGTGCAATTAGCGTCGAGAGATGGCTGCTGTAGAATTTTTCTTTTTAAATTATCCGCCACCATATTTCAAAGGTATGTACCTAAAGAGTGTAGCACTGAGGTTTGCGATGTAAGATGGATGACAGCTGACAAAAAAGCGCGTGAGTTTGTTTACTAAACAAGAGCACGTGGAAATTTTCAATTTGCCGCCACAACATTTCAATGGTATCTAGCTAAAGATGGCAGCACGGTGCTCTCTTGATTAAAGATGGCGGATGACAGCTAACAGAACTTTTCAAATTGCCCGCTACTACATGTCATAAAGAGGGCAGCACGGTGCTCTGTGGATTAAAGATGGCGGATGACAGCTGACGAAATTGGCCGCATGATAGCATCACAATGCTTTATTGATTAAAGATGGTGGATGACAGCTGTCAAAAAGCACGTGGCTTTGTTTACTAAACAAGAGCATATAGAATTTTTCAATTTGCCGCCACCACATTTCAAAGGTATCTAGCTAAAGATGGCAGCACGGTGCTCTCTTGATTAAAGATGGCGGATGACAGCTAACAGAACTTTTCAAATTGCCCGCTACTACATGTCATAAAGAGGGCAGCACGGTGCTCTGTGAATTAAAGATGGCGGATGACAGCTGATGAAATTGGCCGCATGATAGCATCACAGTGCTCTATTGATTAAAGATGGTGGATGACAGCTGTCAAAAAGCACGTGGCTTTGTTTACTAAACAAGAGCACATAGAATTTTTC
This sequence comes from Anabrus simplex, assembly GCF_040414725.1. Taxonomy (NCBI): domain Eukaryota; kingdom Metazoa; phylum Arthropoda; class Insecta; order Orthoptera; family Tettigoniidae; genus Anabrus; species Anabrus simplex. Next base: position 73,490,100 of record NC_090273.1, read on the forward strand.
AATTTGCCGCCACTACATTTCAAAGGTATCTAGCTAAAGATGGAAAAACGGTGCTCTCTTGATTAAAGATGGCGGATGACAGCTAACAGAACTTTTCAAATTGCCCGCTACTACATGTCATAAAGAGGGCAGCACGGTGCTCTGTGAATTAAAGATGGCGGATGACAGCTGACGAAATTGCCCGCATGATAGCAGCACAGTGCTCTATTGATTAAAGATGGCGGATGACAGCTGTCAAAAAAGCACGTGGCTTTGTTTCCAAACAAGAGCACATAGAATTTTTCAAATTGCCGCCACCACATTTCAAAGGTATCTAGCTAAAGAGTGCAGCACTGAGGTTTGTGATGCAAGATGGCGGATGACAACTGTCAGAAAAAAGCACGTGAATTTGTTTCCAAACAAGAGTACGTGGAATTTGCCACCGCCACAAAGAGGGCAGCACGGTGCTCTCTTGATTAAAGATGGCTGCTGTCACGTGGAATTGCCTGCCACCACATTTCAAAGGTATCTAGCTAAAGAGGGCAGCACGGTGCTCTCTGGATTAAAGATGGCTGCTGTCAAAAAGCATTTTTCAAATTATCCGCCACCACATTTCAAAGGTAAGTAGCTAAGGAGGGCACCACTGTGCTCTATGGATAAAAGATGGTGGATGACAGCTGTCAATAAAGCACGTGGATTTGTTTACCGATTCAAATCTCGCGCTAGTAAGGTTAAGTTGGTAGCACTAAGGTTTAGACCCGTTAAGATGGCAGCACTGCAGATGACAGGTGATGAATTTGCAGCTAATGCGATAAAGAGGGCAGCACGGTGCTCTGTAGTTTAAAGATGGCGGATGACAGCTGTCAAAAAACACGTAGATTTGTTACCTATTCAAATCTCGCGCTACTTAGGTTAAGTTGGTACCACTGAGGTTTAGGCCCGTCAAGATGGCAGTACTGAGGTTAGCGATGCGTTGTTGTCTGTCAAAAAGCACGTGGCTGTCAAAAACACGTGGATTTGTTTACCTATTCAAATCTCGCGCTAGTTAGGTTAAGTTGGTACCACTGAGGTTTAGGCCCGTCAAGATGGCAGCAGTGAGGTTAGCGATGCGTTGTTGTCGATGACAGCTGTCTAAAAGCACGTGGCTTTGTTTACCAATTCAAATTTCCCGCGGGAGGCGGAGGAGGCCTCTGGGAAGGCCCCTCGGGAGGCGGAGGCGGAGGAGGCCTCTGGGAGGGCCTCCCGTGAGGCGGAGGCGGAGGGGCCCCTGGGAGCCCGGAGGCGGAGGCGGCCGCCGAACCCGCTTATTATATACTCCCATACAGTACAGTGACAAATCTCAAATTATGAATATGGAAAGGTCTACGCCTGATTTGCAATAGTTGCCGATATGAAGGAAAACATAGTGCACATACACGTCATTTCATATCACATATGATAGACGGAAGTTCTTGTCTGGTAGTTCTAAGCTCCCTAAACTGTATTGCTAGCCGTATTGTTATTAAGTTGTGAATATGGTCGTGAAAATATGAAATCTTTTCGCACGGCAATTCAAAAATATGACAAATCGAAGGCTCACATTTGTAGTAGCATAATCTTTCCAAATTTTGGTAATACAAGAATAGATTTACAACTAGATAAATAAGATGCTTTGCACACTGACCAGCATAATACTCTTATAATGAAATCATGAAATTTTACTACGTATTCGATTTCCCACAAGAACAGTCCATGAAATTATTTCCGCCATATAAGAAAACAGACAAACCAAGTGATTTCTGAAGTACTAAAATTGGCAACGTTAATTGTGACAATACCAGCAACCTCAGCATGTGTAGAAAGAACGTTTCCTGCGCTGAAGAAGATAAAGTCATACTGCCATCCAATGCAGACTCAAGAATGTTTATTCGGTTTGGTATTAATGCCAATTTAAAAGTCCTTTCTTCAGAAACTTCGCGAGCGACCCGACTACATCTTCAAAGACGGCATTAACAAGGAATTTTAATTCCAAACCAGATGTCTCGACTTCACATATAAATAGATAATATTAAAACAATGTAATTTAGTGTTTTGTGTATGACTAGGCTGAGTGGTAGCCCAGACCTTCAGACCAGTATACGCCACTGGTGTGTATTGAGTTCTTGTCTATAAACAAGCCACACTTATACTGAATGAGTTGATTGCAACCAGGCTTTCAAATTTTTTAACAATTAAGAAGTTTAGCCCACAGAAAGAGTACAAAATAATGGAGCCGCACTGTGAAATTGAGTTTAAACAATATTTCGACTCACACAGGGTTTTATTACCAAGGAGATTACACAGAGTATTCAAAATACTTTAGTGATAAAGAAGATACGTTTGTTAAATAATTTTAAAGTAAAACTTGACAAGTTTTTATTTGCAACTAACAGCCGATCCCGTTAATAGGGAGGGAATGATTTTTATTAGAAGGTGATAATAATTAGAGTAATAGTTTATTTTAATTTGTAAGGTGTTTCTATTGTGTTATTATATTATGTGATGAACAAATCCTCCAGTTTTTTTAGGAAATATGTTTCGCTGATGAAGAGAATGTAGTGTGTTCTTGAAACATGTACGATTAGATAATCTGTATTAAACAGTTTTTGTATAGTCCTAACAAGGCGGACTCATATCATCTCTTGGTTTTTAACGTAGTGGGATTGTTAGGTACAGGTAATTACGGACCAAAAGATACCAATAAAAATAGTCAAGTGGTAATGACACTCGTTATTATTGTCTATCCGTTTTATAGTATTAAACGTTTATTGCGTTTTATCTTTCTCGCTGTGCTTCCTATTATTCTCACCTTTTCTATCATGTATTTTAATTCGTTTGTACTCTGTTACTCTTACTGTTATAACAAACTATTTTTCAATACAGCACAGACGATTGAGACAAGTAGATTGACTGATTGATAAGAGAAATTAATCTAATCTATAATTTATTTTTAAAATATTAATATTAATTCGTCTATTTTTTCCTGTGGATGGTGGCATATAATAGAAGCAAGGTATCCACTGAGTGTCACAAGATGAAACTAAGAGGCTTAACCCACAAGGGCTCTTAACTTTGGAGTGTAGGTTCGTGACCATGGGTCCCCAATCTGCTGGAGCTGTTTACACTTATATGCGTCAGGCTCCTCACTTCTGACTCGCCTATTCGATTTGTCTTGGTCAACTATTATTCTATTCCGCCCTGGTGGTATTGGGTTTGTTGGTCCTCTTGCTTTCTTCTTTCTGATTAATACAAAGGAGGGATGATTTCCCTTTTGTACGATCTCCTAAAACAACAGTCACTACCGTCATCAGTAATGTGCGGTGAACACATTCGTTACCCCAGCCTCGATTTTAAAAAAGCAATCGCAGCCCCACCACTCCCTCTTAAGCCAAAATTACTATTTTAAAATCTCACTCGATAACTAAGAGGAAATATAACAAGAAACAGATCAGACAATGAATAAGATAATTTACGTATTAAAGAACTTAGGTAATTATAACTCACTTGAATAAGAATATTTTCAATCACATATTTCCACATATTTTCAAAGTAGTATTCACGACAGTGACGGCACCATCATAACTTAAGCTACAGCAGATTTTAAAAAATGTACATACTTACAATTTCACACGCCGATGCTTCGTAATAGTACAGTTATGGTTTACACAGAAATATGCTAGGACTAACGTTTTGTCTTTTAATTTGAAAAGCCTAACCTAAACTGAATGAGCATAATTAAGCAAGTATTTTGTCGTTGCCAAAGTTTTACAGATTCACTCGCTTACTAAGCGTAGGTATAGCAACGGCAAACGGGGCTAAATACACTTCATGACGTATACCAATGTTCTATTCACGAATAATTCCACAGAACTCGCGGAAACTTCATCTATAATCCAAGAGGAACGCTACACAAATTCATTATATAGTACTATTACAGACAAACCTGCTCTTAATGAACATAAGTACAGAATTCTTTTACTTCGCACTTGGCTCTGTGTTCATGCTGGGCAGCCTAAATACTTTTACGCGTGCATCGAAAAACATACTCTACACGTGCAATCAATAAATCTCTCCCCAAAACTTCATATATGCCGACATCAAAAAATAAAATTAATCTTTTTATTCATTTCATAAAACGGCTATTTTTATTAGCAAGAGTGTGCGCAAGTGGCTATACTGCTTTTTCTTGTGGCCTCTGGTGTGTTAGCAATTACAGCTATCATGTACCCAAGCTAGCTGTTCCGCCACCGTTAAGATGGTGCGAATCTCAAGCGAGGCCAACAGCTAACACCCCGCCTTATCAATGGGAGGAGGCTTAAAGTGCATGCGTCAACCAAGCGACTTGAATTTCGCTGGGGGTGGCTCTCTTCTGCGCCATAAAAAAGTTGAACCGCTCGTCGGAGAGACGTGGACTGCGGTAGGGCGAACGGGTTATCGATAAATAAACGTTCTAAGGAAATTGTACATGGAGGTACACCTCAACGCCGCGCATTCAAAATAAGCGCCTTAATGAACTCCTCTATCGCTCAAACAGTGAAATTGATGACACAACAAGTTGGAACATTAATCAGAAGATGTCTCCACCGAAATATTAAGTAATTTTGTTATTGGGAAGTTTCCTAAACTGACTGAATTTCTCCTTATTTTGTTTTACTATACATCAAGAAGTTTGAACATTTACTACAGATGACACTACTAAAAGTATAATCATGCACTCTGGTGCAAAGTGAAAAACTTATTTAAAGAAGTTTCGTATTTCTAGGTTGTCCATAACTGATCTCTGTTCATTTATTTTTGGATTGGAAACACTTCCTTTTTCCGCCAGTTTTGAATCGTACCAATCAGGAATTTTTGTAATTAATTTTCAGCCAATCGCGCATTTCTTGTTCACTTTGTGTTAGCCAATAAAATTTAAGTGGGTGTGTCCTGATTAATCTTGAATGATCTCGAACCTTCCCTGAGGGCTTATAAACTGCGGCTTTTCACGTTTCCTTGCCAATTGATCGTCGTCTTTCTGAGTGTGTGTGTGTTTAAGCAGGAGGCGGGCGGCTTCTTTCGTCGGCAGCTAGAACAGCTATAAGGTAATGGCCACATAAAATCATTCTTTCTTGCTACCTCCGCAGTTTAATCCGAGGGAAAGGTCCGAATTTTTAACTATGTAACCTACTTTTCTAAAATGTAAATTTTCCTTTGGCTAATGTAAAACATCATAAACCTTTAAGTGTAAATCGGGGATAGAAAGTGAGTTACCCTCTCGAGCTTTCCTTCATCTTGGTTTGAGGTACCTGATATGTAGCAACCTTTTTTCTTCCTGTAATGTATTACAGTTATTTCCATGCGGGCCAACTCAAGTAGCTTGGGATTAGCCCCTGTTTCTTCGGCCGAGAGCCCTATAGGTTTTAATATTTCATTATCTGGAAAGCAGTGAACGCCTCCATTCTGTTTGTGTTCGGGCCGTTTATTTAACCTGTTATTTTTTCGCAAAGGCCATGTAGGTTGGGTACGAGATACCCCTGTGTAGAAACCAATTCATTTGTAAATTGTGGCTTGAGAGACCAGAGATTGTATATCTTGACGTAATGTTGCCTTGGGTAGGCTTGGAAAACTGAGAGCCTGTTAGCTCTTTTTCAAAGTTTTATAACTGTAATGTGTGCCTCTGGGAGGCTAGATATTGTGATTTAGGGAGCAAGTGCTCTGGAATTAGGGGTTTTCTGACCTTAACTAAATAATACCTCTTCCATTTGTAAACTTGTAAAACAAGGGGCTCGAATCCCAGAATTTGTAAAAATCACTAAACTTGGACTTTCCTAGTCTTGTTTCAAGAGTGCTTTTGTACCTGACATGTTGTTATTTGATGAGGAGTTGTTTTTTTTGAAAAAAATATAACCTTCAGTTCAAGTTTTAAATTGATTTTGATATTGTAGATAGACCCATTCACCCCGACACCTTCTTTAACCCCTTTCTGCTCCACGGGTACCGGTAACCCCGTAACAGAAATAATAAGAAAATGAAATACGAAATTCTTTGGTCCAGCAGCGCTGGGGTAGCTGGGGTTCAGTATCCACCATTGGCTGTCATTAATTCAAAATTCGAAGGACAGGCGTACTGATCAGAGTGAGACTCCCCTAAACATAGCCTACTTTAAAATGTAAGAGTTCACTCAATCTAGAAAACCATTCTTCGTTTCACTGAGGCGTTATGAATATGATCCCATTGGAATAACATATCGAGCTTCTCAGATATAAGTTAGTCATATTTAATCCGGAATGCGATTTAGGCTAACTTGAAACAAAGAGGATGCTCTCACATGACGATTACTAAGCAATGAACAATGCCACGGTAAAGATCTCCTTGGAAACGGCTATGCGATGAAGCATTACGCCACCCAGGGCGAAGAATCGGACGACGAGGATACTTTGCCTACGTCTTGGGCCGTGGGAGGGCCATGTTACCCTTGACGAAGACCACGCTAATCATTCACGGCAGGCATGGAGTCTCATTAGTGAAAGGATGCATACACCTGAAAGTAAGACTTTCACCGTAAGGAACGAGGTGTTATGTTCATCTAGTGGTAGACTGAGCGATCCGCTTCACATCTAAGTACTCACCTAGACTACGAGTATTTACGAACATAATACTTAAAATTATGAATTTGGGATTTTTGCTACTATTCTATCTAAGATTATATTTAGAGATGGGGTTTACAAAGGGATCAGAACCCTTCCCCCAACCTCAAAATTTCCTCTACCTATTTCAAGACCTGCAGCGAGCTATATTTTCTCTCCAAGAGAGCATATGATATATACAGAATGAACCTGAACTCCACGGACAAACGTTCGGAGGTTATTCAGGGAAACCTTCTGAGTATATTGGTATAAGGGACCCGTGGTATCCGGGAGCTCGTTACGGAGTAATAATGTAATTATGATTTATTAGGTTTGTTATCCCAGTCATCATTGTTTCTGTGAAAATGCCTTCACAACAGTGAAATATTCTGCAATATGCAATGACCAAAACGTACAACACAAAACACAGAGTAACACAAAAACTCTCAGACGAAACACGTACACTTTTATCACAGTGTGTTCAATCTGATCTGTCAGTGTACTGTATCGTACGGTACAGTACAATACCTGTAAAGGAACAATACAGCACAGTACAGCACAGTACAGAACAGTACAGCACAGTACGTAACAAATGCAGAACTATTCCCTTGCAGGTATTGTTCAAAATGTCAAAATCCCGATGTCTCGGCGTTGTCAAGACCTAGGTAGGACGGACATAAAACAAATGACATTATGATTTTCAGTTCAGTACAGATACGAAGCAACAAGATGTAGATGATTTGGTTCTGGAACAAGAAGAGTGTGTTAATGGTGATGAAATGGGAGACCCAATTTTGAGGTCAGAGTTCGACAGAGCTGCGAGGTGGTGGTGGTGATTATTGTTTTAAGAGGAAGTACAACTAGGCAACCATCCTCAACAGAGCTGTGAGAGACCTAAATAGGAACAAGGCACCTGGAATTGATGACATTCCCTCTGAATTACTGACTGCCTTAGAAGAAACCAGCATGGCAAGGTTATTCCATTTAGTGTGTAAGATGTATGAGACAGGAGAAGTGCCATCCGATTTTCGGCAGAATGTTGTTATACCTATTATCAAGAAAGCCGGTGCTGACAACTGTGAAAACTACCGCACCATTAGCTTAGTATCTCATACCTGCAACATTTGAACACTTATTATTTACAGAAGAATGGAAAGATAAGTTGAAGCTGAGTTGGGAGAAGATCAGTTTGGCTTCAGAAGAAATGTACGAAAACGTGAAGCAATCCTGAATTTACGTCTGATCCTAGCGGATCGAATTAAGAAGGACAAGCCCACGCACATGCGTTCGTAGATCTAAAAAAGGCATTCGATAATGCTGATTGGACCAAGCTATTTAAGATGCTGAAGGTGATTGGGATCAGATAACGAGAACGAAGAATTATCTACAATCCACATAAAAATCAGTCTGCAGTGATAAGAATCGAGGGCTTTGAAAAAGAAGCGGCAATCCAGAAAGGAGTGAGGCAAGGCTGCAGTTTGTCCCCCTCCTTTTCAATGTTTACATAGAACAGGCAGTAAAGGAAATCAAAGAGGATTTTGGATAGGGAATCAAATTCCAAGGAGAGGAAATCAAGACCTTGAGATTTTCCGATGATATTGTTATTTTATCTGAAACTACAGAAGGTCTCGAGAAGCTGCTGAATGGTATGGACGAAGTCTTGGGTAAGGAGTACAAGATGAAAATAAATAAGTCCAAAACAAAATAAATGGAGTGCAGTCGAACGAAGGCAGATGATGCAGGGCATATTAGATTAGGAAATGAAGTCTTAAAGGAAGTAGATGAATAGTGTTACTTAGGTAGTACAAATAACTAACGATGGGAGAAGTAAGGAGGACATAAAATGCAGACTAGTAAAAGCAAGGTAGAGCTTTCTTAAGAAAATAAATTTTCTTACTTCATTGATATAGGAATTAGAAAGATGTTTCTGAAGACTTTCATCTGGAGCGTGGCATTGTATGGAAGTGAAACATGGACGATAACTAGATCAGAGAGAAAGAAAATAGATGCTTTAGAAATGTGGTGTTACAGAGGAATGCTGAAGGCGAGATGGATAGATCGAATCACGAATAAAGATATACTGAATCGAATCGGTGAGAGGAGATCGATTAGGCTAAATTTGACGAGAAGAAGAGATAGGATGATAGGACATATCTTACACCCAGGACTTGTTCAGTTGGTTTTTGAAGGAAGTGTAGGCGGTAAGAATGGTAGGGGTAGACCAAGGTATGAATATGGCAGGCAGCTTAGAGCAGATGTAGGATGCAATAGTTACGTCGAAATGTGAAGTTTGGCACATGCTAGGGTGACGTGGAGAGCTGCATCAAACCAGTCTATGGACTTATGACTCAAACAACAACAACAAATCTAACTCGGGCAACAAACCAAACGAAAGGCAATTACTCTATAACGAACCACCGGAGTCCATACGTCCCTTATACCTACAGTATATCCTTAGAAGGTGTCCCTGAACAATCTCCGAAATTTTGGCAGCGGAGTCGGGTCCTGTAAATAAGCGACTCTAAACTGTAAATAAAATTTAAGTACTGGGGTGGAATCCAAATATCGTACACATTGATTTGGAGGCCGTGGCTATTTTATTTCGTTATTATAACCCACTGCAACCACAATCTGTGGAAGAATGTGCTAGAACTTCTTCCTGTAAAAGATTGTGAAGACTGTACACATCTTTAAGTCGACACTGGTACAGTCAGATGGTAGTACTCAAGGGAAAATTACAAGGGATTTTTATCAGGTAGTTTGCTAGTAGATGGTAGAACCTGTCCTTAGTGTAGAACTTACGGATGGTGGAATACTTTACCATCATCGAAGGGCCAATACGGATATTTTATACTTTGCTTTTAAACAGCATCTTTTCAGATGATTCAGTTAACTTAAATGACATCGTCTGACGAGGGATGGAAAAGATAAAGAGAATGGGTCTTTGTAACTTTCCTGAAACATTATTACCGGTAATCCTGGCAAAACAATCCTGACCTCGATAATGTTGTGAGATGGGCAGCAGACAATGGTATGATGATAAACGGGGTTAAAAGTCAGGTTGTGAGTTTCACAAATTGGAAAAGTCCTCTCAGTTTTAATTACTGCGTTGATGGCGTGAAAGTTCCTTTTGGGGATCATTGTAAGTATCTAGGTGTTAATATAAGGAAAGATCTTCATTGGGGTAATCACATAAATGGGATTGTAAATAAAGGGTACAGATCTCTGCACAGGGTTATGAGGATGTTTAGGGGTTGTAGTAAGGATGTAAAGGAGAAAGCAAATAAGTATCTGGTAAGACACCAACTAGAGTATGGTTCCAGTGTATGGGACCCTCACCAGGATTACTTGATTCAAGAACTGGAAAAAATCCAAAGAAAAGCAGCTCGATTTGTTCTGGGTGATTTCTGACAAAAGAGTAGCGTTACAAAAATGTTGCAAAGTTTGGGCTGGGAAGAATTGGGAGAAAGAAGACGAGCTGCTCGATGAAATGGTATGTTCCGAGCTGTCAGAGGAGAGATGGCGTGGGAGGACATCAGTAGACGAATAAGTTTGAGTGGCGATTGCTCTAAATGCAGATCAGTATAGACTGATTGATTGATTGATTGATTGATTGATTGATTGATTGATTGATTGATTGATTGATTGATTGATTGATTGATTGATTGATTGATTGATTGATTGATTGAAACAATCAATACATGGGCGCAAGGGTTCGGGGGGAGGGAATGCATCCATATCCCATCCACTTTCTTATTCTTGGTTTTCATCTCAAGTGGAGGATCTTTTCCGCCGCCCCTATAATTGTGTTAATAGGAAATATAAAAAAAAATAAGCATACAGTGAATATACGTTTTTCATTTAATTCAATTACTTTATAATTACTACACATGACACGACTGCAGGATTACGTTTGTATAATAAATTATAGTATTGCTCGTTCGTAAATATTTAGTTGTTGACTTACATATCTCTCCCCTAGAAACGAAGTCGTTAGCTATATAATCCATGCTCAAAGAGTTGGACTCCTCACGATGAACGGTCATGATTCTAAGATGGCTAGAGCGCTTACTAAGGTAAGTTTTCAGTCTTCTAAGACTAAAGTTGACCTTTCTGCCTAGAAGTTGATGTAAGGATTGTAAGCTGGAGTCGAACGAACTTCAGCAACTCTGAAAGCACAGATGCCACAATGAGAATGCTTTCATTTCTCGTTTTCAAAGTATCTAAAACATCTCGGTGAAATATTACCCTTTCTTTATAGTGTCCATTAAGCTACCAATACTCAGTTCTTACGCCAATGAGAAAATAAATGTTGTCGAAGCCAACCTCGCGGTCAAAGATGCTGCGAGAGGAAATTACTTAAACTTTCTAATTGCAATTCCCTACAGTGACTATCATTCGATTTTTAAACAATTAATAAAACAAGATTGGGCAGAGCAATGGACTCAAAACATATAAAATAAAAGGAGGTTACTATTTCAATATTCAATCCAAAATTAGCACACGTCCTTGGGTTTACGAGAGTACATACGCCGACATATAACCACGATCATTAGATTACGTTTCAATCATGCCCTAACACCCAATTTTAAATATACATTTCAAATGATCTACTCACCGGACTGTCAATGTAAAAAAAAGCCACAGGGGATATCAGTCATATCCTATTTCAATGTGAACAATTCAAACAGCATCGACACAATTTCATTATGCAATTAACACGGCACAATATTCCGTTCCCCACCAGCGTGTCTTATAAAATACGACATCCTATACCAAGTCTAGTAAGCTTAATGCAAGAGTTCCTTGACAAGAGAAAGTATCTACGAAACAACTAGCGTCAAAGTAAAAGTTAGATGGAATAAATTACTATAGGGCGAACGTCAGAGCAAGACCGACTCCAATCCTCAGACCTTAATGCTACTCTGAAGACATCTCTCCCTTACCTAGAAACAGTATGGCTAGAGCTGATGAACAAGTGTCTGGAAACTGGAAACATTCCAAATGTATGGAGAAAATCAGTCGTTAAGATGCTATACAAAGGGAAAGGAGAAGTAAACAAACCGGAATCATATCGCGGAGTGGCTCTTGAATCAGCAGCTTTTAAGATTCTAACCAAACTGATAACCCAGAGAATCAATAGAATAGCAGACCCGCTTCTCCCTGACGAACAGTTCGGATTTAGAGCCGGGAGATCGACTCTGATGGCAGTGGAATGCCTCCTCCAAGATATTCACGAAACAACCAGAGAAAAGCAAGGCAAAATGTTCGTAATATTTATTGACTACTCCAAAGCTTTTGATACAGTAGATAGACAGAAACTTGTTAGAAAACTAGAGGAAATCATCGGTCGTACCTGGCTCACTAGACTAGTTGCCAACATACTTGCGGAGAACTATATCCAAATAAGCGACAATCTCTGCACATCAAGATGGATTCGGCAGACAAATGGGGTATTACAGGGGGACCCACTAAGCCCTCTGCTGTTTAACATCTTCACATAGGATGCAATAAAAGAAATTAAGAAGCAAACAAGAAAGGTTAACGCGTACATATATGCGGACGACATGGCTATTGCGTCTGAGAGTAAAGAGGAACTACAAGTTGCCATGGACTTAATTGTGGAATGGGCAGAAGATAATAAAATGGACCTTAATGCAAACAAAACAGAATTGGTTGTTTTTAGGAGGGGAGGAAAATTATCTAGAGACGATTACATCCTGTGTAAAGGACAAAAATTACGAATTAGTAACCAGTACAAATATCTAGGGATCACAATACAGGTAACAGGAACAACATTCACAATACACCTAAAGGAGAGAATCATCGCAGCTATACGAAGCATTAGTGATATTAAACATCTTCCACAGCTATCTTTGGAGACAGCCATGGCTCTGTTTAATACGAAAGTTGTTCCAACAGCCATATATGGTCTAGAGCTAATATGGGAACACCTCTCAAAAAGACAACTGCAAGAGCTGGAAAGTTTGAAGGCTAGATTCTTGAAGAGAGTTTTATGCGTTTCTAAATATACATTATCAAGGCTAGTATACGTTCTGGCAAAGGAGACGTACTTCATTGAAGACATAAGACTTAGATTATTACTCTCAGCGACAAGGAGTTACAGAGAGCTGCTACAAGAACTGCAAGCAAAGAGGGCTATGATATGGGACGAGTTTTACTCAACTGATGCGATGTTAAACAGGGACTGGACGCGTGGTGGATATGACCTGAGGCATACAGTGACCAGGTTTGCCGTACACGGGTTCCACCATAAGGTGTACAGAACCATGGAATTTCACAAGTCAGGACCGGGTTGCGTATGTGTCTTCTGTGACCAACGATGCGGCATATACCATGCTATCGAATGTGTCCATAGAAAAGGAAGCTTGACACAACTGTGTAAATAACTGATCATGTTTTGCAAGCATTGACTGCATATTATCACTATTAGTGATATACATCTAAGTTATTTAAGTGTATATATCATGACCATTTGGTTGCAATACTATTATTATTAATGCTACTCTCGATCGTTCAAAGATGGCGAATCGAGTAGCGGGAATTGTTGGAAATCTGGGTTTGTTTTGGTTTGTTGTTATCGTATGTAGTCTATGTAATTTTATGAAAGTTGACGATAAATGTTAGTTTCTTTGTAGAATATATGTGTGCGAGTGTATTTATATGAGTCAGTGGACACATACGATCTGTAATTATACGCAGTAATGTGAGAATATGCTTGTTTTGATCGTGTTTTTACCCATTGAAAAACATGAGTGCACTAGGTGGACGAGCTTTTAGTCTAACTATGGCAATGCCTCTCATACAACTATTCTTAAGTTTCCTACGGAATAGAACATTAAGATAGAAATGAATTAGAAATATACATCGTGATTATTTTGAAGTCCATGACAAAACTGTAGCGTGCATACATCATTTTGAGAATTAGTCTGAGGTTTGGGAAGCCATTTCTCTACATCCAACTATTCGTGTTCCTCGAAAAATATTAATTTAATAGAATATATTTGATGTTGTGTTATTCCGTCAGTGTCTATGTGATTTAAAGTGTCGAGTGATTTAGATGCAAGTTTATTTTACAATAATCTGTGCTTTGCCTGCAGAAATGTTTGGCTGGATCTTGGAATATATTAGAACTTATACGCGTGACAGATGGAACTATCTGTATACTGTTACACAGAAAAAATAGTGACTTGAGGTATTAGCTGGGTTTGTAACGTATGATTTTACACTACCAACACCTTCTGATTTATGCTGTGGTTATCTGTTATCAAGCAGACTGCGCCGAACTGAAGCTCGTGCATGTGGTTAAATATCAATGTTTAGTCAATAGAGTTTTTTGCACTCATGTTCTTTAATGGGTAAAAACCTATTATATGTTTAGTGTCTTAACGTTTCATTACTAATGTTACTATCATTGCGTGAAGTGCTGTTATGCCATATGTCAACATTATGTAAACATTACCAGGGCCGTTCATTGGGTTAACATAATCATTTCGGGTGTACTTGGGTTGAGTGACTCAGACGGTTAAGGCGCTGGCCTTCTGACCCCAAGTTGGCAGATTCGATCTTGGCTCAGTTCGGTGGCATTTGAAGGTGCTCAAATACGTCAGCCTCTTGTCGGTAGATTGACTGGCATGTAAAAGAACTACTGCAGGACTAAGTTGCGGCACTTCGACGTCTGCGAAAACCGTAACAAATGTAGTTAGTGGGACGTAAAGCCAATAACATTATTATTTCGGGTGTACTTCCTATTCGTTAGGTGCTGAATTTAAGAAATTGTCCACCACTTCAAAACTAAAGCAACAAATTGTGTTTCACATTTCTCATGAAAGCGAATAAATCGAAGAATTTCGTACCTTTGTTTTGAAACATTCAAAATGATATTAGAAGTATCATTTTAACAGTTTTATCATGTATTTCCATCTATCCAGCGAAGTGAAATCTAAGAAAAAGCGTTATTTGACGAATTGAAATTTCTAAATAATCAGCTTGTTGGTCTCTTTTCTAGTAGAATATATGTGATTCTTGTTGGCGAAGCGTTTTCATACGTGTAAAAGTGATTTTCCCTATGATGTTACATTTATCATGTTAATTTACTGCCGTTTATATAATATGTACGTGATATTTTCGTGTTAGCCAATACCAGCAATCCGGCTACTTCGACCGCCATGTTTTTTATATTACGGTCTGAGGATTGGAGTCGGTTTTGGTCAGAGTAGTTGAATATTAATATCGGATACAATCAAGATATCATAGATATTCGTGTGTCACGAAAAGAGAAGAAAATGTTTTGAAAATTACGTGTGGTATCTGGGCAAAGGTGCAAGCAGAGCCCGCCAATCTCACATGAAGGAGAAGAAGAAGGAGAATAATAAGAAGAAAGAATGTTAATAAGAAGAATGTTATGCGTTTGCCATACATTGAAGCGTCCAGATGCAAAAGTTGTTCGTTCCACTTTTAGAAAAAAAGAAGATAGTGACTGTGCTCCCATCATTTCGAAGCCTCTTACCAGATAATAACTTCAAACAGTAGCAAACTTAATTCAATGCATGTTTGTTTGTCGCTGAAAAAATAGGTGCTGTTGCAAAACTACTTCATTCCAGACTGGTTCAAAACTCTCTCCTTCCTTCTAACAATTTGATTTCAAAACTATTTAATTCCAATGGCAAAATGGTGGGTGACTAGTGACTGCGGTTTAAAACTCACGCCTTCCTATTGTACATAAAACTACAATTTTTGCGTTTTAGAACTGAAGAAAATGATGCATTTCAGCTTATGATGTTTGGAATAATGAAACATTCCGTAAATAGTAAGAAACTTTCTGTGTTGTGTTGCCTTCTGATTTAAATGGAATATATATTTTATTTTCCAATATCGTAAAATATGACATCCGAAATCTGATCACGGCATTTGGATGTGACTCTTAATCAATTCAGTTCCCTCCCGAGATGGAAAGGGCAGAAAGAAGCTGAAGGATTTTATAAGGTACGGATTATCTATCATCCAGTACTTTGTTAAACCAACAGCAATGTTATTTTAATTTGAGGTTATTGTAGCCCTCATTGCCACTTCTTTAGTGTGTTAGAAAACTCAGTGTGTTGATAATTTTTCAATATCGTAAAATATGACAGAAGTATTCACATTTGCATCAGCCTGATAATACTTTCAGTTAGTGCCTTTTCAGTATTTCTGTTGCAGAAACAAATGGAAAGCCCTATCCAAACATCCGAAATATGGTCACGGCATTTGGATGTGACTCTTTATCAATGAAAGACATTGGAAGATTTTATCAAGCATTTTACTAAAATACCACCAAAGTTGATCAAGACAAATTTATCTTGAAGCATACTATCCAGTCAGTACCAGCAAGGAGCCGTGAAATTAAAGGAAGCCGTAAAGGTAATGCAGTTTCAGTACCCTCTTACCTCAAAACCAAACTTTCAATAGTTGCAGTCTGCAGTAAAGCTTTTACCTCCTTGCTGGGAGAATCAACTTTTCGAGTGCGGAATATAAAAAGTACTTATCCACGGGTCAGTCTCCTAAACAGAAAAGAGCTGGAGATAGGCGTAGCTAACACTTCACTGGGAGAAAGGGGGAGTTACAGATTGGATCTTAAAAGTGGTAATTCCCACTATGCAATAAGTAAAACAGTGCGGTAGTACATGCAAAGTTACTGTAGCAAACACAAATTATGGAAGGAACATTGCGATGAAAATTATAGTTGCAAGGTGAAGTACCATTATTTGCGCCAAATATTTGTACAGGATTTTGACACCAATTTCAAAAGTTCAGCAACTGATGATTTCGTCTTAAAGGTTTGATAATAGCGACTTCTGGTCCTGCCAAGGAGGACATAATATGTCAGTTCAGAGTTCACAAGCTGAATACAAAGGCGTTTCATGGAATGCTCAAAGAACCTGAATAAATACAACAGTTTTGACTATCAAAACAACATGGTTCTTCCCCTGTGCCGGATCAGTCTGCAGGTTATTTGTGGCATTCATATGACTACAACTTTACTATTTGTGAGGAGTTTCACACAGCTAAGCAGCCAACACATTCAGCGACTGCTTACACATTGACTGAAGATCAACGATTCAGAGGGTACAATGAAATATTGCCTTTGGTACAGCTCAAAAATCATCAGTGGGTTATGGATATACATCCTGTGTTAAATTGTTTGCGGACGGGTGTCCTGACCAGAACAAGACCATAACCAAGATGGGAATACATTTTTTTTTACAATTGGCTTTACGTCGCACCGACACAGATGGGAAAGGACAGGGAGTGGGAAGAAAGCGACTGCGGTCTTAATTAAGGTACTGCCCCAACATTTGCTTGGTATGAAAATGGGAAACCACGGAAAATCATCTTTAGGACTGCCGGCAGTGGGGTACGAACCACTATCTCCAACGTGTAGAAAAAGTTGTACGAAAGAAGGATAACATAATAAAGCCAGAGGAGTACAGCAAAATCATCTCTGAATTTGCAACTGTCAAGAGTCTAGGGAAGCACTTTTCTGTTTTTGATTGGAAGGTTGAACCAATTACCGTCAGGTCAATGGCACATCTAATACTCAAAAGCAAATCATAATTTATCTAAAGAAACGAGGAAACTACGTAAACAAGTCTGTGGTTGTAAAAAGCGACTTCTGCTAAAGTAGTTACTTCGGAATAATATATAAGCCTACCTTTAAAAGAGGAAGGGCTTTGGAAGCTAGTCTTTCCGAGCAGCTACTACGCAAAGTTCCTATAAAAGCCGGGAAAACTAAGAGATATCGAGGCTCTATTAAAGACACATTTCGGTACTCACTAGAGACAATTAGCAGAACTGAGTTTTGGTTTTTACAAAACAGTCCTTGAATGTTCCAGTTGTTTGTACTGGTGGCACAGAAAGTTCCAGTGACGAGCAGATATCTATGGAAGAAGAACGTTGCCTAAATGTACAAGAAATATTTTGACATTTGTTGTGTGCCTTCCAGTGCACTGAAAGCATTTCCTGCAATAAATACTCGTGATGCCTTTGCTGGCGAGACCTAGTGTTTACAGTTCACTGTGTCTTCTAGTATGGGCTAGAGCAACTTTGTTACTTTCATTGATCTGTCTCTGTTTTATCCTTGACTTTGACAATATGTGACTGAGGTATGAGCGATGCTAGTAATGCCGTTCTTTATGCAGCGAGTCCCTGCTATGAAGGGTGTGAAAATGTTGCTCCTAGGGTCGGTTGGTGCATGCATTTAAGTGAGCTTGGCAGACTGACATGTAATAGCAACTTCTGGCTCGGTGAGGAAAGCAACGGGAAACTGCCTCACTCCTCATTTCCCTAGTACGCCGCTTCAGCCATGCCTAGACCATCTATGACTGTTGATGGCGGAGCTGTTGAGGATACAACCAGCCTTAGGGTTGAGGACTGAATATACATACAAATACTCATACCTTACATAAAGTGTGGATATGTTTTTCGAAATCTAGTGAAATAAAGCTGTGATTACGTAAGTTTTGAAAAATCATTATATTATTATCGGATACAGAGATATTCCTCCTCAAAGTACGGTTTCAAAACTTAATGGTTCCCTAGTTTGGTTCCAAAATTCTGTCGTTCCAAGTTTATTTAGTAAATAATAGAGGGTGAGGTCGTGTGTAAAAGCGCTGCGTCTTACATTCGCCTATACAGAAAATCTGCGCTTCTTTCGTAGCTTCTGAGGAGTATTTGTGGCTTATTTTGGGTGCTGAGTTTGTGTTAGTGTTATCCAAAGAATATATTCTCTATTTGATAGTGCTTTTAGTGTAATATTTATTATAAATGTTGTGCAGTGTCACCCATCTTGTTAACTGCTACAATAGTTCCATAGATAACACTACCTAGATAGCCACTCATTATGTTAGGTTAACATCTTTGTCCTCGCTTTCACCCATTTGGTTTCTTTTGTCTTTGCTACCATAGAAACTATGATGAAGATTAGCACTGTGTTTAGCATTCCTAGCGTTGCCTAGGTCACACAGCCGGCCCATATTGTCAGCCATCTTTAAGATGAGTAAAATGAGGCTTCTGTACTAACAGCATATTACACATTAGCTGGTCAGCATGCGTGGGGGTTTGGCTCTGAAATGAGTAGGAGCTAAACCTAACCCTGCGTGAGACACTGTGGTGGGGGGCCTCAACCCCGACACGGCGCGTCCCAATGGCTGATAGGGGACGTCCTGTAGATATGCAGGACAGGTGCGAATAAGGCATGGTCAAATAAGCACCCGCGGATCAAATGAGGCTAAAAAGAAAATGGTCAACGGTCTCTAAGGCGGAAGATGAGGTCTCCCAACGGCTTGGAGGGCGGAAGAACTAATCGCAAATCTTACCAAGTTGGTTTTATTCTTGGATAGAAGATATGGACCGAATACCCCCCGGGATAAGGGGGCCCCCTTTACCAAGTGCCAACGGCCTCCAAGGAGGGCGGATGAGCGGGTATAGGGTAGGGCACTCTCTTGCCCTTGGAGTGGGAAACTGCTCCTAAAGGCGGATGAACCAGTATGGTCAACGGCATAGGATGGAGAAGGCCAGAGGGAAACCACTCCATTAAAGATCCACTGGATATCCCTTGTTATGCAGCAATATGGTGAGCTTTGGAACTAAATGTAATTCCGGAGGTAAAATAGCTCCCAATTCGGATCTCCGGCTGGGGCCAGGGACAACGCGTGGAAGAAACACAAGAAATATTTTCTTAGGAACTTGAAATGTACGATCTCTCAACATTTGTAGTAAGCTAGAGAAATTGAAAAAGGAGATGGCTAAACACGACATAGACATGTTAGGAGTGAGTGAAATAAAGTGGCCTGAGAAGGGGGACTTTTGGAGTGATAACTTTAGAATTATATACTCTGGAGAAAAAGGAAGCCATGCAGGTGTAGGAATAGTATTAAGTAAAAACGTAGGTGTACGAGTTCAGAGCTATGTACAATACAGTGATAGAATAATTATGGTGAGAATAGAAAATGAACCAGATGACATGATAATAATACAGGTGTACATGCCAACAACGAATCATTCAGATGAAGAAGTGGACCAGATATATGATCAGTTAGATGAGTTGATGGATACGATTAAGGCAACGATAATCTCATTTTTCTTGGAAACTGGAACGCTTCTGTTGGTGAAGGAGAAGATTGGAAGACTGTAGGACAATATGGTATTGGAGTAAGAAATTACAGAGGACAACTAATAGACTTTTGTAAAGCAAAAGGACTAGTAATTACAGGAGAAGAAGGTATACCTGGACAGCATCTGGAGATAAGGCGAGATACCAAATAGATTACATTATGGTAAGGGAAAAATACCGTAACCAAATCAAACAATGCAAAAGTTATCCAGGAGCTGATGTAGTGAGTGACCACAACCTAGTATTGTTAAAATGTGATTTAAGACTAAGAAAGAAGAGGAAGAACACGGAAAAATTTGCAGATATAATGTCAGGAAACTAAAACAAGACAGAATCAAGGAAAACTATCAAACACTGGTAAAACAGAACGTCGCAGAAATACCCAATGGTACAATAAATGAGAAATGGATGGGCCTTAAAAACTCTATCATAGAAGCTGCAAATCAGGTAATAGGGAAAACGACGAAACAAGCGCGAGAACCATGGGTTACAGATTATGTGCTTGAACTTATAGAGGAAAGGAGGAAATTTAAAAACTCAAAAAGTGAAGAAGGAATCAGAAACTATAAAAGACTCCGAAACCTAGTCAACAGAGAAGCAAAGAAGGCTAAGGAGGGATATATAATGAGACAATGCAAAGAAATAGAAGAAAGAGTAGAGAAAGGAAACACAGAAACTGCGTATGAATTGATTAATTGATTGAAAATGAAGACAGCATAACAAGTGATCAACTGGGACCCTCTTTAACAAAAGAAGAATATCTTAAGGCTGTGAAAGAATTAAAACCTAATAAAGCGCCAGGATGCGATGAAATAACTGAAGAAATGATACAGAGACTGGATGATGAAACACACGGCTATATTTTTAAACTGATTACGGAAATATATGAAACCGGAGAAATTCCAGAAGATTTTAAAAAAGACTCTCATAATCCCTATACCAAAGAAACCTGGAACTCTAAAATGTGAAGAACATCGCACTTTGAGTCTATTGACGCACGTGTCAAAAATATCGACAAGAATAATACATAACCGAATAACCAATAAAATTGAACCACATTTGGCTGAAGATCAGTTTGGATTTAGACGAAATAGAGGCACACGAGAAGCTATTCTAACGTTACGACAGGTTATAGACAAAATGCTAGACGTTAGAAAACCTTTGTTTATTGCATTCGTGGATTTAGAAAAAAGCTTTTGATATTGTGAACTGGAATATGTTAATGAAGATTATGACTAGTGTTGGTCTAGATTTGAGAGATAGACGAATAGTATATGAACTCTATAACAACTAAAGAGGCATCATAAACATTAATGGTGAAGTATGGGAGGCTTATATAAAGAAAGGGGTACGACAGGGATGTGATTTGTCACCAGTGCTGTTTAACCTGTATATTGAGAAAGGCATTGAGGAATGTAAAGAGGATATGGAAGGGATAAAGATAAATGGAGTAGAAATCAAAATGATACTGATGACATAGTTGTCATAGAGGAGAACGAAGAGAAACTACAAAGTGCATTAATAAGAATGAATAAGATATTGAGAGATAAGTATAACATGAAAATTAATACAAAAAAGACCGAAATTATGGTATGCAACCGCCAGCATATTGTAGTCGACATCAGAATTAATGATATACAACTAAGGCAAGTAAATGTCTTTACCTACTTAGGAAGTAAAATCACTCCAGATGGCAAAAGTTCAGTCGACATAAAGAGCAGAATTTCCCAAGCAAAGATTGCTTTTTACAAGAAAAGGATACTACTTATATCAAGGAATTTGAATGTGGAGACCAAGAAGAGATTTATTAAGTGCTTTGTCTGGAGTGTGGCCTTGTATGGTTCATAAACGTGGAATATTAGTGCAGGTGATAAGAAACGTCTGGAAGCATTTGAGATGTGGTGCTGGAGGAGGATGGAAAAGATCTCATGGACAACAAAACTCACCATTGAAGAAGTTCTTAGACGAATAGGTGAAAAAGGATCCCTTTTAGCAACAATAAGAAAGAGAAGAGACCAATTAATTGGCCACTTCTATAGACACAATGTCATGGAAGGAATGATTCAAGGTAAAAGAGGAAGAGGAAGACCTAGACTGCAATATTCAAGACAGATCAGAGATGACGTAGGAACAGGCTCATATGTGGAAATGAAGAGATTAGCGGATTACAGAGAAGAGTGGAGAAGACGAATTGCTGCCAACCAATAGGATTGAGAATTGAGAAGAAGAAAATGGATGAATGTCTTTTCTCTCATTGCTGATCTAGTCTGATGCTCATACTAATTTCATTTGCAGAAAAATAATTATTGATCGTAGTACAACGGGATTTATGAGTTTCCTGCGGTTTTTTTAAATTACTGAAGGCGGAATGAAAGAGTTGTGCAACGGGGCGCTTTAATTCAAATATCATAGACTTGAATCGGGTCGTAAAAAACTCTAAGGTAGTAATGAAAACTTTGTGGAAAGATAGACGGTACAAACCTTTTTTCCTTACCATCAGTTCACACTTCAGTGCGGGAATCCTCCACTTTCTTGGTAAAATCGGCTGAGAAACAGAGACTCTCCTTAAAATCTCCCTATGAGTGGAATTCATCCTCGGTATTCCCTATCTGTCGTAAGAGGCGACCAAAGGGGGACCCAGGGGGTTTCATGCTGGGAAATGGATTGCCATCTACGGTTCCCTAACTCAGTAGGGCATTGCTTCCACTTGCGTCAGGCTCGACACATTCATTTTTCATATCCGACCTTCCTTGGTCAACTCGTGTTCTTTTCCGACTCCAATGGTATTAGGTTTACGATACCCTTCTCTTTAGTCTGCCGATTCCTTAAAGGATAGGACGTCATCTTCTATTGACGTAGACTTACGTTCCTCGACAACGTGTGCATGGAAATACAAATTTTAAGACGCTTTTAGTGTTTGGGTGAAACGCGTCCATCGCCGAGAGTACTTTACGTGCGACTAAAAACCACTAACAAAAAAAAAAAAAAGTCTCAGTTGACAGATAAAAGAGAAGGCTATCTGTCGAAAAGGAAAAAAGAAGAAGAGAAAAAAAAAGAAAATCTGAGACGTAGTTTTCATGAAGTAGCGCTTCAAAGTATGGCAAAATTTGTGCTAAATATGTGACGTCACACGCATACTCTGTTACAAGATGGTGCTGTGTTGACTCGCGTGCTCAGTTGGAGGTTAGCTGTCTTTGTGAATACATCGTGGTCAGTTTCTAATAAGTAAGTCTATAGAAGTCAAATATGTCTCATAGAGTTAGCTCCCTTCTTACGTATTATTGAACTTCGTTGCGGTTGTCAACGTTCGTATTTCTAAGTATTTCGTAGAATTCGCCTAAAAGATGGTGAATTATTTCAGATAGCTATATTAGAGTTTTAAAACTTTTTTTTTGCTAGTTGCTTTACGTCGCACCGACACAGATAGGTCTTATGGCGACGATGGGACAGGAAAGGGCTAGGAGTGGGAAGGAAGCGGCCGTGGCCTAAATTAAGGTACAGCCCCAGCATTTGCCTGGTGTGAAAATGGGAAACCACGGAAAACCATTTTTCAGGGCTGCCGACAGTGGGGTTCGAACCTACTATCTCCCGAATACTGGATACCGGCCGCACTTAAGCGACTGCATCTATCGAGCTCGGTGAGTTTAAAAACAATCGTTGTTCTGGAACAATAAACCACCACAACCAACTTACCTGAAGCAATTTTACAGAGTCCGGATTTTTAAGCACGAAGGTCGGAATGCTTGCTTACCGGTATTTGGCAACTAGAACGTGGCGTATATTCCTCTCGATAGTTATGTAGGAAGGTTGTATTCACTTTTATGGTTCTAATAGGCTGTATTCGTAATATTCATAATGGTATCATTGGTTTGACATCACCCTAAATACTTGTACGGTTTTCGGAGACGCTTTTTGTCCCGTGGATTTCTTTTACGTGCCAGTAAATCTACCGACACGCGGCTGAAGTATTTGAGCACCTTCACATACCAGCGGCCTGAGCCAGGTTCGAACCTACCAAGTTGGAATCGAAGGGCCAACGCTCTATCGTCTGAGCTACTCAGCCCGGCTCCTAACATTTATGCAAATCCCAGTTCAGAAATGTTGTCCGGGCTAGAGGATACTTACTACTCGCATTCTAACTCATTCCGAGCTCTAAGCAACATGCTGGAATATTAAATAATACGCATACGTCATCAGATCTGCCCGCCTGGTGGCCATGATCGTTAAGGCGCTGAAGTCTAAAAACGGTCTAACACCGAGGTTAGCCGGTTCGAGTCCCGTTGGTCGAAAAAATTTTCACCATCAGAATGTTGGCCGGCAGGGTAGGGGAGGTGGTGGTATACAATTTCTAATCACTAGATTGCGTGCCAAAAGCCTGGATTAAAATCCAAACCTCTCCGCAGTGCTCATATGGAGTGAGGGCATATGACGCTGTTGATGGTGATTCGTCCGTCGGATGGAGACGTTAAGCCTTGAGCAGACCCCTTGGTGCTATTCGACAGGAGTAGCCTATGTGCCGGCACTGGGTTTCACCCTCTCCCTACTATCATATATCACGTCATTAATTTCATCTCTCATTAACTCCTCTGATGAGATTGACATCAGGAAGGGCATCCGGTCATAAAAAACCGCCACGACAAATTCATCTCACCTCATACCCGACTCCGTAGGGAAACGGGACAAGGGTTAGACAAACAAACGCATACGCCATCAGAAGACGCAGCAATTTGTAAGAATGACACGTGGAACAAGTACTTGTTAATATTCATCCCGAAAAACTTGTCTGATCCTCAGCAGCTTCGCCATCAGCTGTCATAAATGTCCCAGGCGACACTGAAGAGGTATATAAGGGAAAATGAGGAGTGAGGTTGCTTTCCTCACCAAGCCAAAGTTATTACTTACAAGTCTGACAAGCTCACCCAATGAGCGATATTTTCGCACCATTCATGACAATGACTGCCTGGATAAGGATTGGCATTACCAGCATCGCACATACTTCAAATCACTGAGACAGGCCAATCAAAGTAATAAGTTTGATCTAGCCGATATCAGAAGACATAGTGCACTGTCAACAACGTCTTGCCAGCAAAGGCAGGAATAAATACTACACATTGCTAAAATATCAGTCTTGATGAAATTTATTTTAAATGTGTTCCATTTCCTGCTTTTCTGAACCGATTTTATTGATATCTGGATTACGATGGTACTAAAAGTATGGATATTGGTACTTAAAGTTCGTTCGTAATCTGTTTACCCTCCAGGGTCGGTTTTTCCCTCGGACACAGCGAGGGATCCCACCTCTACCGCCTCAAGGACAGTGTCCTGGAGCTTCAGACTCTGGGTCGGGGGATACAACTGGGTAGGATGACCAGTACCTCGCTCAGGCGGCCTCACATGCTATGCTGAAAAGAGGCCTTGTGGGAGGATGGGAAGTTTGGAAAGGATAGCCAAGGAAGCGGGAAGGAAGCGGCCGTGGCCTTAAGTTAGGGACCATCTCGGCATTTGCCTGGAGGAGAAGTGGGAAACCACGGAAAACCACTTCCAGGATGGCTGAGGAGGGAATCGAACCTCCCATCTACTCAGTTGACCTCCCGAGGCTGAATGGACCCCGTTCCAGCCCTCGTACCACTTTTAAAATTTCGTGACAGAGCCGGGAATCGAACCTGGGCCTCTGGGGGTGGCGGCTAATCACACTAACTACTTCACCACAGAGGCGGACGGCACTTAAAGTATCACTCAAAATAAGAATACATTTTGGTATTGTAGGAACATTTCTAAATCTAAACGATTAACAAGGCTGAAAACCAAGATTCGAATTTTTCATGTTGCTTGCCAGTTTTTTCTTTTCTGTGCCTGAAAAAGTTGTCAGCGGGGAAGTTTTTGCGGAAAGTCTGAAATTTGTTATGTAAAACAGAGTTTTTCGGTACCATGATTTGTTCCCTCACTATCGGTGTAAAAGCTAGACGCGTTTTTATGGGCAATAATGTGTTTCTGAGCAACACACCTCAGCGTAGTAACATAGTCAAATCCCGCCAAAAAAAGACAGCATAATATTAATATCAGAGTTGGGAAGTAATTGGGTGACAGTAATAAAATTGCTTGTAACGATTACATTTTTATTAACTTTTGCTCGTAAACGTTACTTATCACAAAATGTAATTTTTACCCGTAATTGATATACACTGACTTAGCAAATGTCATGGGATAGTCCCCTAATAGCGTGTGGGGTCTCCTCTGGCCCTGCGAACTGCAGTGAGATGCCGTGGAAGTGAGTCGACAAGTCCCTGGTAGTCCTTTGGACGCAGCTGACACCAAATCGTTTGCAGAGCGGCCGCCAATGCTGGTCAGTTCGTGGGTGCAGGATCCATGGCATGGAGCCTGCGTTCCAGGACATCCCAGGTATGCTCGATAGGGTTCATATCGGGACTCCTAGGTGGCCATGGCAGTTGTTGGACCTCCGCTGCATGTTTCTGGAACCATTCCCGAGCGACGTGGGAGCGATTTGGTGGCGCGTTATCATCTTGAAACACCGCAGAACCGTCTGTGCGCTGGAAGGCCAAAAATGGGTGGAGATGGTCTCCGAGCAGCTCAACATACCGCATACCATTCAAAGTCTCTTCCAGAACAACTAGGGGGCCCATTCCATACCAGGAAAATGCACCCCAGACCATAACAGAGACACCAGCGCCCTGGACCACACCTTCGAGAGAGGCGGGATCCATCGCTTCTTGTTGTCTGCGCCATACACGGTGCCTCCAATCGGCATGGTGCAGTTGAAATCGTGATTCGTCCGACCATATCATGTTACGCCATTGTTCCAGTGTCTATCCCTGGTGACTGGCGACAAGTGCGCGGCGTTGTGCCCAATGACGTTGGGTTAACAGTGGCACCCATGTGCGGCGCCGGCTCCCATACCCCATAGAACCCATGTTCTTACGAACTGTCCACTGGGAGACGTGTCTAGCACGGCCTGTGTTGAATTGAGCCGTGATTTGTTGCACGGTTGCCCGTCTGTCACTATTGACAATCCGTCTCAGATGTCGCTGGTCACGGTCATCGAGGATGGCTGGACGGCCGGTAGTTCGTCTGTTGTGGACGGTGACAACCGCATTCAACCATTCACGATGCATCCTGAACACGGTTGATCGTGTGAAGCCGAATTCCCGCACCACTTCCGAAATCGCACTTCCCATCCGTCGGGCACCGACCACCATACCCCGTTCGAACGGTGTCAGCTCACGACGGCGTTCCATGTTACACCTGTCACATGCACAGCCACTGCTCACAAGGTCTCCTATATAACTGCCGCTGGCACAGGGGGCGTATGGTGCGCAGACAACATACCTGCGCATTTTTAAATTTTTTTTTTTTTGCTCTTTTGCTTTACGTCGCACCGACACGGATTGTCTTATGGCGACGATGGGACAGGAATGGCCTAGGAATGGGAAGGAATCGACCGTAGCCTTAATTAAGGTACAGCCTTTGCATGGTGTGAAAATGGGAAACCACGGAAAACCATTTTCAGGGATGCCGACAGTGGGGTTCGAACCCACTATCTACCGATTACTTGATACTGGCCGCACTTAAGCTATCGAGCTCGGTCACCTGCGCATCAGTGCTCCGCTATCCCATGACATTTGCTCAGTCAGTGTACATCGCATCGATAGCTTGGAAGCTCCAGCACTCGCAAGGCTTCGAGCCAAGTGTATAATTCCACGATACGACGCGCTTTCGTTCATTTACCCGCAGGTAGTTGTGGTTACTGGTTGAAATTTAGATTATCGCGTGCTATCGTCGAGACGGTGGTGGTGGATGTGATTATTGTTTTAAGATAAAGTAAAACTGGGAAACCATCCTCTATTATCACTAACCATAAAGAAAATTGAAGAGGATAGACACGTCGAAAAATGAAGGTATCGGCAAAAGAAAGTGAAGCGCTACGAAGGGAGTAAAATGAGATTCAATAAGCATCAAAATCTGATACTATCAGGGTCGGAAAATAACAAGAGTTGGCCAAGGGAGGTCGGATAGAAAACATGAAACCGAGGAACCTGACACAAGTAAGTGGAAGCAATGTCAGACTCAGCCAACGGAACCGTGGTTGCCAACACACGTTCCCAAGCTGAGAGTCTCTGGTCGCCTCTTACGACAGGCAGGGGTTACGTGGTTGAGAAAGGAGCCGGAAAAATCTTGAGGCTGTGAAGGTGTTAAGGAACTTCCATTCCTCTATTTTCATTAATATTTTGAATTAGTTATGCTGAAAATAATGAAAACACGAATGCAGCACCCAAACTTCGCTTGGGAGCAAAAACTTTGAAGGTTTGTTTCGTCTCACTTAGTGATGATGGCCACTTGACGTCTGTATGCTACAGAACACAGTATGAAGTAATGTTTTTTTCCCTTGCAAACTTTGATATCATTTCGTTCCCCTGTGAAAAGAATATATGTTATTCCCTAAAGATTCGCGTTCTGTGAAGTAATTGTAATATTACTGATTACTTGTTGAAAAAGAAAGTCTCAGGTATCTGTAATTGAACGCAGTTACTTTTATTTTGTACTTTGTCCATTGCTGATTAATATCATTACAGTTAGCACTACATTTGCCACTCAGGAATTTCAGTAACCAAGGCAAGGCGTCGCGTTTATGTGCAGGATCCCACCGGAAACCACCGGTCCTCGCACCCCTGACTCAAACTCTCTCCGCGTTGAAGTCAGTATTAGATTTGTGCACTGTTGGTAACAATTGTGAACAGTCCAATAATAACTTACCTCTGATCAACCTCTCTTGTCATTAGGGATCAAATAAACTGCTCTGTTCTTGACGCAGCTTCAACTTGTTCTGTTCCTTCCGCGAAGCAGCTTCATGCAGCAGTCTCGTTTCCTCGTTGGTAAAGCAGTTGAGACTCTGCTTGAGGTTGTGTCTGCTTCTGCTTGTATGTATGTATGTGTGTTCAGTCCTCAGCCCTAAGGCTAGTTGGATCCTCAACAGCTCCGCCATCAGGTGTCATAGATGGCCCTGGCAACACTGAAGAGGCGTACTAGGGAAATGAGGAATGGAATAGTTTCCCGTTGCTTTCCTCACCGAGCCAGAAGTTGCTATTGCATGTCAGTCTGCCAAGCCCACTGAAATGCATGCACCAACCGACCCTATGAGCAACATTTTCACACCATTCATAGCAGGGACTGGCTGTATAAGGAATGGCATTATTAGCATCGCTCATACCTCAGCCACTTTCATATTGTCAAAGCTAAGGATACGACAGAGACAGATCAATGAAAGTAACAAAAATGCTCTATCCTATAACAGAAAAAATAGTACACTATAAACACTACGTCCCGCCGGCAATATGTGAACTGAAAGTATAGCAGAGTAGGTACCGAGAATGCATCACAATTACGGTTGTTTAATTTCCATCGTGTTTATTAAATGATGAATGTTACTATACCCGGAAACAATTGTTTGATTTACCAGTATACAAAAAAAAACCTAACGTGTACTTTTGTGCTAAAATTGTGATCACTGAATAACTGGGTGATCCCTGTGAACTGACACTAGATTATAATGCGTGTGAAGATTTTAAATTGTGATTTTTGGATAAACTGGGTGATCCCTGTGAACTGACACTAGATTGTAATACGTGTGAAAAGTGCTACTGGTAGGAAAGTAAAAATTTGAGTTTAGTAGTAAATGTGCATCTGTAGATACCCCCAAGAAAACATGAAAACCTATGAAAGGGCACATTTTATATTTGTACATATGATAATGTAAAACACTAGCAGGACAAGCTGTGAAAGCTCTTGATATATGATATAAACTTATCTTCAGGGAGATTATAAAAAAATACCATATGTTTTATGTTATCCAGTCCTACTGTGAAAATACGATATACCGGGCAAGTTGGCCGTGCGCGTAGAGGCGCGCGGTTGTGAGCTTGCATCCGAGAGATAGTAGGTTCGAATCCCACTATCGGCAGCCCTGAAGATGGTTTTCCGTGGTTTCCCATTTCCACACCAGGCAAATGCTGGGGCTGTACCTTAATTAAGGCCACGGCCGCTTCCTTCCAACTCCTAGGCCTTCCCTATCCCATCGTCGCCATAAGTCCTATCTGTGTCGGTGCGACGTAAAGCCCATAGCAAAAAAAAGAAAACGATAAATATTACCCCTTTTGTAACGGTGATATTGCTGACAGACTAAGCTATTGATAAAGTTATTTTCTTCTCCGCCTCTTATTATTGTCATATATTTGACCACTGTGCCCGTCCCAACTCGTACACTCCTGTTAATCGATAGAACTGATAATATAGGCTACTTGCTGAACGCATTTTACTAGCTGATGTACCCGTGCTTCACTACGGAATTGTACATTGTATGCAGAATTCTAGGTTAGGTAGTGTACACGTTGTGAGCAAGATTGTATTAAATTGCATAGCTCTTAACGTTACCCTAGACGCACAACGGGGAAGCCACCAAACGTCTTTTCTCATATGAAGACTGGGTTAGGGAATTTTCATTGTAATGGTAGGCCCGCTTGCCTACCATAAGTCACAATGAAGTTGGGGAGTTTTCGTTATAATGGCAGACACTCACTCTCCACCTGCCTTTTTACATTCTCAGAAAGACTTTTAGTGTGGTTTTACAAACTGAAATGAACATCGGTCATTACAATGACGTCAGTAGGAATGGCACGATTCAAAGTAACGCTTTCATATGAAATACTCAATCAAATAAAAGAACCACACATTTTCTCACTTTTAACGAACAGTACTGCGTTGCCGATCTAACAGTCCAAAGTTCCAGAGCTGGAATGACCAACCAGCGGAAATCTGTGATTCGTGAACACCCTTCGTCTTTTTTCGGCGGAGGGGAAGGGGGGGGGTGTCAAATAGTGGAGAGTCCCAGGGCAAAAACTATGCCCTTTTACTAATCTGTTTCCTAGGAGTGCCTGATGAGTCGGAAAGTCTGGCGGTGGAAAAATCTATTTGACTTGGAGGCAAATTTTCCCTCCAAGCCAGAGGAGAAACCCCCTCTTCACTGCTAATTTGGAGTAAAATGAATGTACGATTTAATAAAAGTGAAGAGGAAGAAGCTTTTCTTGAGAAACGGCTCTTTTCAGGGTTAAGTTATTCAGTGAATTGTGGTGCTATAAGTTGAAAATTGTAATTCTAGACCAGGCCATACTACTACTAAGTGAACTCCAACATTACAATTCAGTAGTAAGACCGTCCGTACTGTACGCCTCTGAGTGTCTTCTGATGAACAGAACAGGTTCACTGAGGAAGCTAGAGCTCAAGGAACGAAAAATACTAAGGAGGATTTTAGGACCAATAAGAGAAGGGGATGGTACCTACAGGATAAGGCACAACAATGAGATCTATGATCATCAAGAAGACATAGTTACATCCACGAGGAGGAGGCAATTGACTTTCTATGGGCATTTGACTCGTGTGAGTACTTACAGACTTCCTACAGGACAGTATGGTGTGGTTCAAGTCGGCTATTTCTCCAAGATCTTCTGGGCAGTGAGGGTTGTCGAAGACCTTGATCCTGTGAAGATTACTTGGATAGCATCCATGCCCCAGACGCATTCTAATTAAAGATGAAAGGTGTCTGCGAGTTAGTTTCAATCTCTCAGGCTGTTATACTCGGTACGCAGCAGTAATCCCATCTGTCGGAGTTGAGTGGCAGAATAAGAGACAAAGAACATTACAACAAACAATGGTCAGTGTAATGTTATTGTTGATCAATGTTATGCGCTTTCGATATTGTTGACCTTCACATTTAGTTTTCGTCCGACTCGGAAATACTATTCTTATCATAGCCGGTACGGTAAAACTCAATAAAACATAAATGATCGGAAATTGTATTCTCTATAAATTGTGTTATGTAGTACTTTTCGTAGGACCAATAACACAGGTATTTAAAAATTAAATGTTAAGTGCCTTCCCCTAAACTACAATTTCATGCAGGTGAATCAAATTATTTATAACTTAGATTGTAGCATCTTACTCCCCGACTCTACATACCGATTTTCATTAATTACTGTTTACCCATTTTCTCGCGGCTTGGCGTTGATATGGACTTAGCAACAAAAATACAAGTTCATGAATATCTGTGTTATCCTAGCCGGTACGGTAAAAATGTATAGGACATAAATGATCGGAAATATAATTCTATATAACTTTAGTTACGTAGTATTTATCGATAGGACCAGTAATAATATAAATATTTGAGAATTACATTTTAGGCCTTCCCTAAACTACCATTTCACTTAGCGTGAATAAAATAATTTACAGCCTAGATTGTAGTGGCTCATCTCTCGACTTTACATACCGATTTTCATTAAATTCTTTTCAGCCGTTTTCTCGTGATGCGTATACATACATACATACATACATACATACATACATACATACATACATACATACATACATACATACATACATACATACATACATACATACATACATACATACATACATACATAGATAGATACATACATAGATACATACATACATACATACAGAGATTACGAAAAAGTAAAAGGTGCGTTTCCTTGTTACTGTGGGCATGAACGATACAGAAATACCATTTTTAAATTCTGAGCAATGTACAGACAAAACTCTTATTTTATATATAGATTAAGAAAGGTGTTATCAATAACAATTGAGGAATGCTGACAGGGTGAAAATGTTCATGTAAGATCCATCTCTGATATTTTAAAACATTTAGAATCTGGGAACTATTGACGTAACTGGTGCTAAGTTCAAGTAAAGCAGATACTAAATTAAAAATTAGAATTGCTAAATATAGCTGTAGATTTGTAATATTTGAAATATATTTTGTGTTGATTTATGTTGATTCATATACATGCATTAACACCGAACTTTCATCTATTCAAACTTGTCATGAATTAGTATCTTAACTGTAGTTGCTGTTAGTCCGACTCATTGGCTAAATGGTCAGCATTGAGGCCTTCGGTTCAGATGGTCCCGGGTTCGATTCACGGCCGGGTCGGGGATTTTAATCTCGCCTGATTAATTATTGAGATGTAGTGTTAACAGTGCACTATGCCTTCTGGAATGGGTTAGAATAAATTTGTTACTTTCATTGATCTATTTCAGTCTCATCCTTGGCTTTGACAATATGAAAGTGACCTTATGCAGCCAGTCCTTGTTATGAATGGTGCGTAAATATCACTCATAGGGTCGGCTGGTGCATGCATATCAGTGGGCTTGGCAACTTTTGGCCCGGTGAAGAAAACAACGGGAAAATAATTAACTCCTCATTTCGCCAGTACGCATTTTCAGTGATGCCTGGGCTATCTTTGACAGCTGTTGGTTGAACTGTGGAAGATCAAACTAGTCTTCGGGCTGAATACCCAACATACAACTGTACAACAGTTGCTGTTATAATTATTTCTACCACAGAAAGTTCATGAAAATGATTAAACAATAGGTCTAAGTTACTACATATCGTAAGTTAAACTTTTAAATGTTGCATGACTAACAAAAAGAAACCTATGAACTACTCCTACAATAATAAGGTAGCAAGATTAGATAGATACAGTAGAAATTTGTTTTACGGCGTCTGTTTCAGAGACCCCTTGTCTGGAACGTCAGACATTCTGTAGTAGGTCCTACTAACATATTTCTAATGAAGAAAGTGTCGCCTTGCTTAATAAGGCAAACTTACATGCGCCTACCTCGTCATTTTCAACCTCGGCTTGAATTGGAGTATTCTAAGAACCACAGTATTTAAAGATCTCTAGCGTACCGAGCTCGATAGCTGCAGTCGCTTAAGTGCGGCCAGTATCCAGTATTCGGGAGATAGTGGGTTCGAACCCCACTGTCGGCAGACCTGAAGATGGTATTGACAATATGAAAGTGACCTTATGCAGCCAGTCCCTGTTTTCCGTGGTTTCTCATTTTCACACCAGGCAAATGCTGGGGCTGTACCTTAATTAAGACCAAGGCCACTTCCTTCCCACTCCTAGCCCTTTTCTGTCATATCGTCGTCATAAGACCTATCTGGGTCGGTGCGACGTACAGTCACTAGCAAAAAAAAAAAAAAAACTCTAGCGTCATTTGGACATTTCATTAGTCTGAGTTCGGAATTGACGCCCAGTCACAGGGTGCGAAATCAGAAAGAAATGGTGGTGGTGGTGGGGTGGGGCGGGAGAGAAAGATCATAGGGCTTAACTACTATTGTTTATTTCGGGCAGTACCCGGCGGGAGAGGGGGTATATAATTCCCCAGTAAGTAAATTAACCTCTCCTCAAAAAATGTCAATTTTATATCTTTTTGTTTTAATTCTGTTGTTATAACAAGAATGATAATCATTGTAAAGTTATTTCGTTTCTACACTCCTTGAGTGAATATTGTCCTATTGGCTACCTATTGGAAACACACCCTTTCCAAGAAAAATATAGGAGCGGTGTAAGCTCGAGCTACTCAGAGCGGTGTCAAGGGAGGAGGGCTTGAAATAAGTCATATTTTTGCCCGGGTTTGAGATGGACTTGCCAGAGTGAAACCTGAGCAAAAGGCTGCAGGTGTGGAGTTGCCACCGCTACATTGCTTTATTGCTCAAGGTCTGGCAGTCATTCTATTATTTCTATATTATGTGTATTACTGCTGATGTTTTTATGAAAATATTCCCAGTAAAGGACATTAACGTCAGTAATATATGTGTTCTAGATTTTTCCTAATTATTTTATAATGAAAGAATGCCCCCTGGGCAATTTTAGTGGAGAGGAACCTTTGAGATAAATTCGTCGGTGGGAGAAATACCCTCTCCCCCGCCCCCCGAGATTTCGCGCCCTGCCCAGACAAATTCTTTACTCTCGCCTTCTGTCATTAAACAGAGCAGATAACCAGTAGCAATCGGAGAAATTCAGCAGAAGCTGCTTTACGCGATGGTTTGTCCGCACTTCAAAAGCTTCTCTGTGCTCCGTAGAACGAAGCTGTTCAGTGTGAAGCAGTTTCAAAGTACCAGCTCTGTTTTTTCTTGTCCCATCTCTACTTATTATATTTCATCTCTCCCCACGACCGCTATATGTTCAGAGACATAATCAGAAAACATTAGGTCTACATTTTCCAGAACTTGTAACTTCTATTAGTGTCGGAAAATACGAGGACATGTTCGATTCATCTCAAGCACGTTTTTCTATTTTCACTCCCATGGGCGACATGCACTTCTGGGCGTGGGATGATGATGATGATAGGGAGGGGGTGAAACCCGGTGTTGGCATATACCCAACTCCTGTGGAATAGCACCAAAGACGAATCACCATCAGTGACATATGCCCTCACATCATATGAATACTGCTGATAGGTTTGGAATTATCCAGGCTTTCGACACGCAATGTAGTGACTAGAATATGTATACAACCACCGGCCAACATTCTGATGGTGGTTTTGTTTTCCAACAACGGGCCTCGAACCGGCTAAGCACGATGTCTGACCATACAGACCTGATGCCTTAACTATCATGGCCACCAGGCGGGCCTCTCTCAAATTGAAAATGTATAACTTTTGTTAAACTTGGACCACTAGTGGTTATAAATAAACACCCTAGTTGTACTGCGCTGATATGTGAGCTCCCTGGTTCGCACGCTGAAAATGTTTTTTTAAGATGTAACAGTATTTTTTCTGCAGGCAGTTAACTTCTGTGTAAAAATCTGAATTCTTGGTGCGCTTGGTGACATCAATTTTTTAAAATTGTAGTGTATTCAATTTTAAGGGTCCGACCACAATTTTTTTCTGACTTGCCCTACTTTCTCAAGAAAAACCTAACTGCTTCCGTAATAAGCTAGCTGTAATTAAATACAGCATATAATAATCTAGAAGACATGAACTTTATACTTGGAAAATAATTACTGAAATCGATTGAGTAGTTCCCGGAATTAACCTCCGTATACCAAGGCGCTTATAAAAATTAAGGTAACAAGAGCTTGAATGGAGAAACTCTATATTACAGGGAGATGTAAGAATATGCAGTAGTAGGGGACCGATATGTATTACCATTCAACATAGTCACGATTCTTGTCAGAGCACCTGTTTCAACAGGACACCAAGGCTTCGATTACGGCATGGAATAAATTTGCGTCCGGTCCCTGAAGGCACGTCAGGATGGCAAGCTAAACGGCGTATCATCGCGGAATCGCTTAATAAGTAAATTTTCTGCAACGGTCCTAAAACATGGACAAAACTTAGCGCAAGTTCGGGGTGAATGAAGGACGGTCCAGATCAGCGGCGTCTCCTGTACAAGAGCACAAGTGCACGTGAACACCCAAAATCTGGAACCCATGTTACTCTGTAATTACTCGGCATCTAGCGTGTTAATTAGAATTCTGATCTTATTTACCGGGTTCTACGCTTCAAACTTCCAGCATCGCTTGAACGTGGACATCGGACTGTGCTCTCGTTCCGGCAGGTTTTGCGCATGTGCGAGTGATGGTGACATCATACCATACGGAACTGTTGCCGTATGGAAAGTGCACACTTCTCCTCTGTTCTATTTTTTTTAGAACTCCAGTAACCTAAACTTATAGGATGGTGCTGCAATTGAACGGATTTTATACCTACTCATACATACTTGGTTGAAAAGCTACTTCAATATCCAAAATATCATACTCTTTGTTATCCCGCGGTCTTTAAGCTAGTCAAGACTAGTTTTGGTTACTGTTATTGTGTAGTGTGTCATTACGTGTGTACTGGCTTCGATACGTCAGAGTATTCGAGTCCGTCAATTGAGGTAAGGCAACCATGAACTCGATAGACTCAACATTAAAAAGTGATGCTTTTATATACAGCATTGCTTTTAATAACAATAACAACAATAATAATAATGGTAATAATTAGAACAGGTGTTAGACAAGGTGGTGGGCTGTCCTCACTCCTATTACTAGACAACGTCATTAAAACTTGGGAGAAAGAAGTACCTGGAATCCATATGGGGACAAAAGCTAAACGGATCCACATAAAATGCCTTACTTTCGCTGACGACCTAGCAATAATTACGCAAACTCCTGAGGAAGCCTGACATGTCATCGAGAAGCTTCATGAGGTTGCTGTCAAAACTGGCCTCCACATCTCTTACGAAGAAACACAGTACATGGACTCCAAGAACTGAAACCTAGTGTCACTCGTGACCCAATATGGCAGCGTCACACAAGTAAAACAGTTTACAGTAAGTACTTAGGTGAAGTTATCGGGAGCACTGGCAGTGAAAGAGAAGCCAACAAAAACCGCGCTGAAAAATTATGTAAAGCCTATACAATCACCTGGAAGGTTTACAACAAGAAATCACTTTCCACCAAGGCCAAACTACGACACTACAACACTGTTGTTCTCCAAGAGGCACTCTACGCAATTGAAACATCATCATGGAACATCAACATTAGAGACATTGAGAAAATGGAACGACAGATACTGAAGAAAATATTCGGACCCAAGTTTGAAGATGGCGTTTGGATGCGAAAAAGCTCAGAGTAACTCTACCCATTGAGCGATTCACTTCACTTGCACGCAAAAGACGTACGAAATTCTACGGGCATTTACACGAATGGATGACTCACGATTGACCAAGGAAATCTTTTTCGTTACCAATGGAATACGACAAATCAAAGTGCGCTGGCTAGTAGACACACAAAATGATCTCGCAGAAGTCGACATTGACCCACTGGAAACCACAAGGACTTCATATAGACAAAAGATGAACACCCACAATATTACGCCCAAGAAACCGTGGGCAAGAAATTTGAAAATTATAAAACGCGTGGACACAAGAAAGACAACAGGCCCATAGTGGAAGGATGAGGAGGTTTTGGGAAGATAAGAAGAACAAGAAGATCAAGAATACCAATGCTAAATAATAGTTCTACGTGTTCCATAGAGGGCCAAACGCATGTGTATATATACTATATAATAATAATAATAATAATAATAATAATAATAATAATAATAATAATAATAATAATAATAATAATAATAATAATAATAATGTTGTGTTGTTTGAGTCATCAGTCCATAGACGGGTTTGATACAGCATGCCACCCTATTCTGTGCTAAACTTTTCATTTCTAAATAACTGCTGTAACTTATATCTGCTCTAATCTGCTTGTCATATTCATACTTTGATCTACCCCTACTGTTCTTACCACCTACACTTCCTTCAAAACCAACTGAACATGTCCTGTATGTGTTAAGATGTGTCCTAACATTCTATCTCTTCTTCTTGTCAAATTTAGCCAAATCAATCTCCTCTCATCATTTTGATTGAGTATCCCTTCATTCGTGATTCGATCTATCCATCTCACCTTCAGCATTATTCTGTAACACCACAATTCAAAAGCTTCTATTTTATTTCTGAGCTAATTATTGTCCATGTTTCACTTCCATACAATGCCACGTTCCAGACGAAAGCCTTCAAAAACATGTTTCTAATTCCTATATCAATGTTCGAAGTGAGCAAATTTCTTTTCTTAAGAAAGGCCTTCTTTGCTTGTGCTAGTCTGCATTTTATGTCGTCCTTATTTCTGCCATTGTTAGTTATATTACTACCCAAGTAACAAGATTCATCTACTTCCTTTAAGACTTCATTTCCTAATCTAATAATTCCTGCATCACCTACCTTCGTTCGACTGCACTTTTGTTTTTCGGACTTACTATTTTCATCTTGTTCTTACCCAAGACTCTGACCATGTCATTCAGCATTTTCTCCAGATCTTCTGCAGTCTCAGATTAAATAACAATATAAGCAGCAAATTTCAGGGTTTTGATTTCCTCTCCTAGGATTGTGATTCCCTTCCCAGATTCCTCTTTGATTTCCTTTACTGCCTGCTCTATATAAAAATTGAAAAGCAGAGGCAACAGCAACTTTGCCTCACTCCATTCTGGATTGCTACTTCTTTTTCAAATCTCTCGATTCTTATCACTGCAGACTGATTCTTATTAGATATTTCTTCGTTCTCGGTGTCTGATCCCGATCATCTTCAGAATCTCAAATAGCTTGGTCCAATCAACATTATCAATGCTTTTTCTAGATCTACGAACGCCATGTACTTGGGTTTGTCCTTCTTAATTCGATCCTCTAAGATCAGACGTAAAGTCAAGGTTATATGCTGTATATTGTTCCCGTCTCCGATAATCGTGGAAACCACAGATCCGGGAGAGGGTATTATTTATTGTGATCTTTTTCAGATCACTAACCAAATTTAACACTAGTAGGCTAAGTGATTTAGAAATCGAATAGAGAAAGAGTGGTCTAGAAGGATTGTTACAAACATTATTTCGTTTAATACGTCATTACTACTGTTACATCATGTGAACAGCCAATTTCGTATTTGACGAGCCACCACTGATCCAGGTGGTTGATTTCGTCATCAGAGGAGTGGCAGTGAATGCTGCCAGTACTGTTTCCAACTGGAGCGCCAGCGGGGAGCAATTTGCATAAAACAATCTGGACTTTTATCTCAACAATCAGCAACGATTCGGCTGTTCAGCAATACTGTCATGACGTGGCGTGAGGGACTGGAGGCAGATTTCTTCCATGCCACCATCGATGCCTTGGAGTTCCGTTGGAACAAGTACTCGTACTTGGGCAAGGATGGTGACTATGTTGAATAATAATATGTATTAGTGCCCTACTAATGTGTATCCTTATATCTGCGGGTAAAATAAATATTTCCCAGTGCGAGCTCATGATACCTTACTGTTTGAATCTAAGTTATATACACAAACTCACAAACTTTCTCTCTTATAAATAAGAATTAATATTTTGTTGCAGGTGGCCACACAAGTCTTCTGAAAGTGACAGAAGTATTATGAAATATAACCCTCCTAAAAATAACAATGAAAAGTGTTTAAAGGAGAATAATAATAAAAACACGAACACAAATAATACAAATGAAGGAAATGAAGAATGCATTCAAGAAGATCAATATGAAGAGAATGTAAATTTGGATCTAAACAATAATACTTTGATAAATGAAGGAATAAGAGTGATTTTAAGAAGTTCCAGTGTTGAAGAAATTACAGAGAGTTTACTTAATGCAAAAAGTAATAAGGGATCGACATCTAAATCGACACGAGTCAATAAAAACTCAAACCGAAATGAAAATTGTACTGTAGCTCAAGAGAAATTTGATCAGTCATTCAGAATGAATGAAGTTATTGCCGGTCCAAGCAACATTAAAGACGAGAAAGCGACTGACCATGAATCTGTAAGTTCGACGACACCTTCCACTGTAGATCATAATTCTGATTATGAGGATGATATTGTCGTCACTGATCAATTTCGCCTAGAGAATGTGCGTGAGAGAAAACGATCATATCGTGATAATGAATTCTTTCAAGATAGGAAGAAGATAAAATTAGGCCCTCGATCTTCATCAACAGGTCAGTCGTACGATGATTGGAAGTGGTGGGAAGACGTACAGACTGAACCTGGTGTTGAGAAATGGTGTTTTTTGGAACACAAGGGTCCGTTATTTGTCCCTCCTTATGAACGCCTTCCATGCGACGTTAAATTGCTCTACAATAATAAACCCGTACGATTATGCAAAGTTACGGAAGAAGTTGCTACATTTTATGCTCGCATGTTAGATACAGCATACGTACATAAGAGCACGTTTAATAAAAATTTCTTTAATGACTGGCGGAAAGTAATGACGTGCACAGAAAGGGAATTAATTACAGATTTAAAAAAATGCAATTTCAGCCAAATCAGTGAGTACTTCGCAAACAAATCTCAAGACAGAAAGACTATGAGTAGAGAAGGAAAAAGGAAACTTAAGGATGAGAACGAGAGAATTCGTGAAGAGTATGGTTACTGTATAATTGACGGACGAAGAGAAAAGATTCGAAATTTCAGAGTAGAACCACCGGGCCTATTTAGAGGTCGTGGGGAGCATCCAAAGATGGGTATGGTTAAACATCGCGTGGTACCAGAGGATGTAACCATAAATTGTAGTTCGGATTCCATTATTCCGCGTCCACCTAAAGGACACCAATGGAAAGAAGTACGGCATGACAAGACAGTCTTGTGGCTTGCTTCCTGGACAGATAATATATTGGGTGGAACGAAGTACATATTATTAAATAGCTCAGCTAGAATCAAAACCGAAAGCGACCAACAAAAATTTGAAAAAGCCCGTAAGCTTGGAAGATGTATTCATACGATTCGAAAGCAATATCGCAAAGACTGGACATCTCCAGATATGAGAACAAGGCAGCGTGCTATTGCTCTGTACTTCATTGACAGGCTGGCGTTAAGAGCGGGGATTGAAAAGGACGACGACTCGGTTGCAGATACTGTAGGTTGCTGCTCACTTAGGGTCGAACATATTTCACTAAGGAAAGAAAATTATGGACGAGATCGCATAGTAATGCTCGACTTCCTGGGAAAGGATAGCATCCGATATAACAATGCTATAAAAGTTCACAGGAACGTTTACGAAAACCTCAGGCTTTTCAAAAAAAATAAACCAAAGGGTACTTTACTTTTTCATTGTCTAACCCTCTCTTCTCTAAATTCATACTTAAGAAGTTTCATGAGAGGTTTAACAGCAAAAGTATTTAGAACATACAATGCATCTATTACTCTCGAAAAAGAGCTTAGAAGCCTAAC
This sequence comes from Anabrus simplex, assembly GCF_040414725.1. Lineage (NCBI taxonomy): Eukaryota > Metazoa > Arthropoda > Insecta > Orthoptera > Tettigoniidae > Anabrus > Anabrus simplex. Next base: position 73,531,501 of record NC_090273.1, read on the forward strand.
TAGAGTAAATAGTAGTATCCATGAAAAGTTACTTGCATACAATCGGGCAAATCGATCCGTTGCCATTCTTTGTAATCACCAGAAGTCAGTATCAAAGACCTTTGCTAGGAGTCTCAAATCTTTAAAACGAAGAATAAGTGCAAAAGAGAAACAGGTGCGTTGTGCAGCAGAAAGATTGAAGGAGGCAAAGAGGAAGTATCAAGAAGAAAGAACAACTCAAGCTAAAATCATGATGTTTAAAAGAAGAAGGACGTTAGAAAGAATGAAAGATCAGTTGGAAAGGTTGAAATCATTATTAACAGATAAAATTGAAAATAGAGATATTGCTCTTACAACTTCGAAAGTCAATTATATTGATCCTAGGATAACGATAGCCTGGTGCAAGAAATTCGACGTTCCCATTGAAAAAGTATACACAAAAACGCAGCGGGAAAGATTCAAATGGGCTATAAGCAAAGCTGGACCCAACTTCAGATTTTAACCACATAAGAAGTTATACGGTTATCGATCATTCATTACTAATAACGAGGAGATGATACTGTTTGTGAATGTGATGTGTCTGTATTGTGGTTATGTTCAATAAAATGACATCTTGTCAATTTTGGGGCCATAAGCAAAGCTGGATCCAACTTAAGATTTTAACCACATAATAACTTATACGGTTATCGATCATTCACTGCTTATAAAGAGGAGATGATACTGTTTGTGAATGTGATGTGTCTGTATTGTGGTTATGTTCAATAAAATGAAATCTTGTCAATTTTTTTCCATTGCGTATGTTGCTGCTGTATCATAGTTAATATTGTAGATCAGTCATTTCTGTGTTAGGATTATCATTAGGGCATTTGTATTATTCCTTGTAGTGACTGCAGTAATTAAATCTATTTATTACATCTTCCGATCTGGTCTGATTACCCAAGTGGAGGGGGGGGGGGAGTGGCGGAAGAATTCATCCATGGTAACGTCTGCCTTTCGTGAGAGGAACCCGAGGGTTATCAAATTGAGAGCGTTTGTTGGTGAGCACGAGCCCTTAAGTGATTCTCGTTGTGCTAGGGTATCTATTTTTACCTGCCATATCCGACCTTCCTTGGTCACTATTGTTCTCTCCAGAACCCCGAGGTATTGGGTTTGCGTGTCCTAAGGTGTCTTTCATTTTCACACCCTTCGTAGCCCTTCTCTGGTTGTTCAGTTCTGCTTGCTTACTTCGTCTTAACCCTTAAATGCATAGCATTGCTTGTGCAAAGGAGAACTTACTTGCTTGTTAAACAGTATCTTACCAAGCTGAATATTGTTATATCGTCCCCATCAGACCTATCTGTGTCGGTGAGGTGTAAAGCAAATTGTAAATATATCTAGTTACAACAAAATTAAATCCAGAAAATGGTATTTCGATTTTCTCTACTATCTGGATATTACAGCAGTGATAAATGCTTGGATTTTGTTTTGAAACGCAAATGGCAAGACCTTCAACTAGAAAATAATCCGCAAAGATCTTGCAAAAACCCTGAGTCAGATTGGAAAGTGGAATTCCGAGCGACGGAGACCATGTTCGGGTAACATTGGGAAAAGAAGAAGAAAGTTTCGAGGATCACCAATCCCTCCAGCTTATGTAAGGAAGAATCCTAGGACCACTGGCCACTCTGGAATGAAAAATGTACAAGAACAAGTTGCACTTATGTAAGATGGGATACTTTCATCATATGCAAGAAATGTGAATTGTACCTCTGTCTGAAAGCAGTGGCGGCTGGTGGTTTGAAAGTTCAGTGGTGCACAAATTTTACCATTGATATAACATGATTACAGGTTAATTTTCAAATCCAGATACATCAACAATACTTATTATTATAAATAAAATAAACATTTTACATTTCTATTTTCATGAATATTACTACAACCCAGTAACATTTTTTCATTTAAAAACTCTTTTACCATATTGAAATGAAACACTTCGAGATAGCCTAATTCCGGTATTGTATCTGGTTTCGAAATTAAACGTCGCGTGGTCCTACTCAATCGTTTCACTTCGGATTTTTCTTCGGCAGTCCGTTGCGAAAACGGCCCAGACATTAAAGACTGACTGAATTCAGATATCTTACTTCTGGAGGAAATTCATAAATAAGATCTGAATCTGTCAGAAGATTAGATTTACATAAATCACACTGCTATTTGATACTCATACATTTTTTTTATTTTTTGCTATTTGCTTTTCGTCGCACCGACACAGATAGTTCTTACGGCGACGATGGGACAGGAAAGGTCTAGGAATGGGAAGGAAGCGGCCGTGGCCTTAATTAAGGTACAGCCCCAGCATTTTCCTGGCGTGAAAATGAGAAACCACGGAAAACCATCTTCAGGGCTGCCGACAGTGGGGTTCGAACCCACTGTCTCCGAATACTGGATATGGCCGCACTTTAGCGACTGCAGCTATCGTGCTCGGTGATACTCATAAATAAGACTTGCATTTTCAAATACACCGAAATCAGATAAGCCGTAGGTCTGATTACATAAAAATATAGGACCTACCTAATGTTACCCGTGTTTATGACATAATAAAAAAATTTAACTCACCATCTGGACGAGACACACTTATTCCTCTTAGGATGTGATTTTCAGAAAAGTGCTTGATACACACAACTGTGCTGTGATTAACTATTAAATTCTCCCTGGGAATAGCCTTCTTCTATAACTTAACTCGTTCTTCATCAGGAGGAAACACAAATACCGGAATGTACTCTCCTTGTTTATAATTGGCTTTGCAGCCAGGCACACAGCAACTCTTAGGCATGGTGATTTCCCTCACTGATCATTTTAATTCAAGTACATACAATTCGAGGTTAATAATAAAAGACAGAATGCACTAACTCAATTAATTTTACACTATAAATATAACTTTACACAAAGAAACTACAAAATCAGAACACTGAAGAACGATCTTCTTAACCTATAGCTTCACATAAATACACGCTCACACTAAGTTTTCTTCACTAATTAACGACTTTCCACTTAATAATGCAGTCGATGACAACTCATTCTCACATATATCTGAGTGAACATGCGGCCATCGTTAAAAATGTCAATAAAACTGCGAAAATCTATGTTTAACTCTACTAACTCATATGTTAAACTTCCCCCCTAACGATCAGCTGATCGCTTTCCCGCGCTCGTTACAGTGCGGCCTGGACATCACGAAGGCAGTGCTTGTACGCACATAACAAAGCTCACAACTATACTGAAAGAAATGGCGGTTTTTATTTTCAATTTTAAAGCCATTAGTTATATATTCAGCCACCGCCGTCTCAATCCTATATAGAGATTGAGACGGCGGTGTATCCAGCCATTGCCTACGAGATATACAAGGCCGGGAAGCGGACCGATAGAGATGCGGGTCGCAAGTAGTTTTACGAACGTCCGCTAGAGGTCTCGACATCTTGCTATGCTGCTCGCGCGAAAGACATTCAATTAATAGGCTAGTACATGTTGGTTTCTAAAGACGTAGAATCTACAAATAATGAAGTTAGGACCACCTAAATGTGATTTCGAGTGATTGGTAATGTAAAGCACATTTAAGTGGTATTTGGAATTATTTTAGGCGAAGTTAAGTGCGATAATTAATAAAAGTAATACATTAAAAATGACTTACCATGATCACTGCTCGTAGCACTCACATTTTGAAGATCTTCCAACTTAAAGGCTTTGTCCTGAAGTTCTTTTCCAAGTCATGAGCATCTGTAATTGTATGAGCTTCATTGTTGAGTATTGGTTTTAAAAGTTTTGTAATGAGAGTTGCAGTCAGTACTCTCTGATCACACTCGTCACATTTGAATGCCTCAATGAACTTTGGAACAACAAAAACGTGAAGTTTTTAAACTAAATTCGCATTTCCCAGATAACGTAATGAGTGACGCGTAAAATTCAACATATTTTTCAGGAAGTAAACAAATTCTTTTGAGGGGTAGCGTAATGCTCCACTATCTTTCATCCTAATGAGGCACATCAATGGACTGTTAGTAGTGGCCGAGGATATCTGCCCCAAGCATGATTCACAGTTGGAATTTTCTTCCGCAACTCGAACGAGATAACCACATATCATGGCCAAGGAAGACAACTCCAGAGTGACAGGTTTTTCTGAAAAGGCATGGTGTCATTCTTAATATCAATAGCATCTAACATAATATAAAACTACCGGGCGAGTTGGCCGTGCGGTTAGGAGCGCGCAGCTGTGAGCTTGCATCCGGGAGATAGTGGGTTCGAATCCTACTGTCGGCAGCCCTGAAGATGGTTTTCCGTGGTTTTTCATTTTCATACCAGGCAAATGCTGGGGCTGTGCCCTAATTAAGGCCACGGTCGATTCCTTCCCACTCCTAGCCCTTTCCTACCCCATCGTCGCCATAAGACTTATCTGTATCGGTGCGATGTAAAACCAACAGCAAAAAAACTTCCAGATATTTTAGGCCTATTAAAATAGTACATCTGAAAGAAAATAGAATAATCGCCAATTGATTAGTTATCTTACCTTCGAGCGTCTCATCGAGTAGGCCTACTTCGAGAACTGTTGCTGATCAGGATTACGATTATAGTGTACTCTGGGCTTGATAGCCATTTCATCTATGATAAGGGATCCTAAAGTTTCCTCCACGCATGTCAAATTAATGGCTTCGTAATGGAGGTTTTCTTTAATGAGGTGGTGGTGGTGGTGGTGATTATTGTTTTAAGGGTAAGTACAACTAGGCAACCGTCCTCTATATAACACTAATCTGAGGGAAAAAATGAACGGATCCGACACTTCAAAAATGAAGATATCGGCCAAAGTAAGACAAGGTCCACGTGAAAATGAAAGAATCCCTAGGCCTGGGGAACCTAATACCGTGGAGATCGGAAAAAAACAAGAGTTGACCAAGAAGAGTCGGATAGGATAGATGAAAGTGAGGAGCCTAGCACAAGGAAGTGGAAGCTATGCCAGGACTCAGCTAAGGGTCCCGTGGTCGCTAACCCACGCTCCAAAGTTCAGAGCCCCTGGGGCCCCTTTTAGTCGCCTCTTACGATGGGCTGGGGATACCGTGGGTGTTATTCTACTGCCCCCACCCACAGGTGGATCTTTAATGAGGGGTGTTATTCTAGTTTTTTCGATTCGAAAAGCCAACATAGGCCTAATTCGTGTCTTTTGATGCGGTAGTCGGAGGCAGTGAAGTGATCTAATGAATCTTTAACCCATAATCTGAAGTCTCAATATTTAAAATGTAAATTACAGACTCTGGATGACGTCCCAGGCGACCAAAGCGAACCTAATTTGCCCCCCCCCCCCCACACACACACACACACTAATCCCCGTCCGGATGTGGCAATTATCCACTTCTCCTTTAAAACTTGATCGGCTGGTTATGATTGAAAACTCCAATTGTTCTCCTTTTTTTGACGAATTGGACTTATAGTACGATATACCATATTTTATAAGAGTATATTAAATTTACTTCGAGTTCATTTGAACACTAACAGTAAGTGAAATCTATAAGTAAACGTATTTAAAAACACTTTTCTCCATATGTTAATACACTACAGCACATGAAAACTATAGCACGATGTCGAGACATCTGGCGGTGGTACTACGAACTTGGTTGGGGACGGTTTTTATGCTCAGAACTAGCTCACACTTCCCGGCCTTGTATATCTCGTAGGTAACGATCCAGCAGATGAACTTCCATCCAATGTCGCTAGGTGTTATCCCTGTTTTATAACAGACTCTCACATTGAGCTTCAACGGTCTCTAGCGACTTTGCTAGTAGTTGGTTACGTAGGAGCACGGCCGACTGTATCTCTCGCTGCGCTGCAAGGAGCTAGATAGAGCGACGCAACAAGTCGGCCGTAGTATTATCCGCGCACTTTTTAGTGATAGATTTACACCCTAGTGCTGAAGCGGTCGACTTTGGTTATCTTCGAGATTCGTATTGGCAACCTTTGAAACACAAACTAAGAATCGCTTATCATCGCTGTGCGCCATCTGGCGTACACTTTAAGTACTCGTACTGTTGTTATTTACACAGCAAAGCCAAACCATAGAATTCATGCTAGGAACAAGTTTCGCAACGGGAAATGTTATATAGTATTAAATATTGTGTGTGTGACACAGTTGTTTGCTTAAAATAATAAAGGTTTATAAAATTCATATCGATCGATCATATTATCGATTCAATTCAGATTTCATTTCCATTCAGTTGGCAGTATTGACGGAACCCTTCTTACTTCTCCAACGAGTACAAAAATCTATCACTAAAAAGTGCGCGGAAAATAGGAGGAGCCATGTTTATAAACCTCCATTTAATCCCCGCGCACCCATCAAGCAGCCAGAAAGCTCCCCTCGATCAGCCCCGCGCACCCCTCTGCCAGCCCAGGTTTCATCCTACCTCAGGTTGACTCTCTGCTGCAAACTTTTCGGCTCCTGCAGTGAACATCTAAGAGTACCGGCTTGTAAAGTCTCCTGTAGTCAATATTTACTCTTTCAAGCTCTTGAAAGGTTTGTCTTGTTGAATGAAAATACAGTACCTAGTTGAGTAACCCAAATTACCTAAAATAAACATAAAAAGTTAATGGGGGTAGCGCGAACCTGCAACCTTATGGAGAAACCTCCCCTGTCTGAAAGGAGAAAAAATCGTTTCAAACATTTCTTATGCTAATAAACTGTGTTGAAGTGTTAATTTTAATCAGTGAAGATAAAATCAGCATTAGAGTGTTGTTCACCTCAGAGCATTCATTAGCACGGACGTTAAAGTGTAGTAGTTAATTGCAAAGGTTTACATATATGTAATACATTTAAAACTCGTCGTATTTTGACTTCGAATATTTTTAAAAGTACTTTCCTGATGATTATGCATTACTTTTGGTACAAAAAGTAAATACACAATAATCACCAGTACCACCGGCTATGATTGGAAAAACCTGTCCTGCGATTTGAAAACCTATGAAATGCCTATGTGAATAGCAAATGTATGGTGGTGGGGTGGTTATCGTTTTAGGATAGGGTAACTATCCTTTCTCAACATTTTGATATATTTAGCGTACTATGAATAGTTGAATACAATACTAAATAGAATACCACAGCCAACTTTAGTACACAACTAAAGCTCCATAACATAGCAGTTGGAGAGCCAGAGAAGAACTTAGCTTGAAACAATATTGTAAGTCCTCTATTGAGCATCTGTAAGTACCACACTACATAAAGGACATTCAAATGCAATATAACCCGTCGTCTGATCCTTTTTACCGCAATCGAGTAATTATCAGTGGGGTGTGGAGCATGATTAGCATGAACACAGGCATGTGAAATGATGACCAACTACGGTATTAATGCAAACATTCCTGTATATTACCAATATTCACGAACAAACTGGAAAATCAGAACAATAATAGAACTTAAAACATAACTATTGTCCGTGACTGAATTAATTATGTATGAATAATTGAATATACTAATCAGATTTTCATCCACAAAGAACCTGGGTTAGATTCTATCACACTCAGTCAAGGCCATACCCAGGATATTTTTGGAGGGGGTTAGGATTTAGGAGTGCAGGCTTCCGAAAAACATACTATAGTAACAAATATTTTTTTATTTTCAAATAGATTTTACAGATAAGTTTGAATAGTTTTGGAGCAGTACTTTTTACAATTCAATGGGTGAAGTAGAAAGGTAAATGCATAGCGGTCTGGTGGGTAGAACACGCTTTAACAGGTGCGTTCAGTGCGACGCAAAGATGTCTGTAATTTGTTTGAAAATGGAGGTAGCAATATGTTTCACCGTAGGCCTATGTATTAAAATACCTAGAGCTTTGATTCCATTTAAAAAACATCTAATAGCTGGATATCCTGAAAATATTTCTATATGTTTATTGAAATGGATTTGTGTGCTGCAAAACGTATTACGATCATAAAAAGGAACCAATCCGTATATCTAACGAAAATTAAAATTTCAATTTATGTTTTCAGTAAATAGAGAGAGAGAGATTTATTAAAGAAATAAATCATCCGTCCTCCAATGAGGGTGACCATTTGGATCCGGAATACAGTTTCAATTTCAATGGTTTAAAAATATCAAAAGATGAACATTTAATCGTTAATGCTGTTATCTTCTTTTTTTCCACGGTTAGTGGGGGAGGAATGTAACTCACGTTCTCAGGTATAGGTGGAAATGAATGATTTGCAGCGAGTCCCTCAGTATCTGTATTACTATTTTTTCTAACTCGCAGAATGGAACTTTCAAATTTTGTAGGAAGTTCGATGTCTGACTAGGGAGGGTGCCTCTTGCTCCGAAAAGCAGGCCTGTGACAATCCACCGATCAATAGGTATTTTATACTTAGATGAAAGGTAAGGCAAGCACGGAACATAAATAGCTTGCTTTTCTAGGTCCACATCCCGAGCCTGATTAAGGTCTCTTTCAAAGCGAATGGTGGGATCTAAGACCATCGCTTTCATGTCCTCTCTGTTGATGGCTACGATGTCCGCCCTCCGATTAGAGTCATCAGTAGAGATGCAGTGAACCTCCTCGTGCACCTCCCATCCACGCTGTCTCAAGCCTCGAGCAATCGACGTTCTTACACGATGGTGGCGATGGTTGCGCATTAGCTCAGTACTCCGGCAGAATCCCAACACATGTCCAAGGGTTTCTGTCTCGTTGCAGATTTTGTAGGTTAAATTCAATTGTTTATTTTGCAGATGCTTGTTTTTATAAAATTTCTAATTTACTGTAGGCTACTTCAAAACACGTATATGCTGTTTAATGTTGTCAAGTTCACTTTTATTTCGGAGGGGGTTTGACCCCCCCACTCAACCTCCCCCCTGGGTACGGCCTTGCATTCAGTCAATACACTAGAATATTTCAAACAGACTGGTGTATATACAATCACCTGTAAAAACCTCTGAATATTGTTATATGGACCAACTGGAAGGGGATTTGGCATCAGATTTCAAGAATACGTAATGGAACTTCAGGTACATAAGCATGAAAAATCAGCAGTTGCCGCAAATCTACGTGACACAGAACATGAAGTAGTCACCGTTTTACACACACATATCCAAAAGGCAAAATATAATTATTTTATATAAACTTTAGAAATGTTTAGACATCAATTAATAGACCCTCAACACATACTTAATGATCAAATTGAAAATGAATATTAAACTTTAGCAACAATGGTAACACACAATTGACCCAACATAGATGTTATAAATTCACTAGTATATAAGCCTGCCATCACCAGTAGAAATTACTATCTATGAAGTAACTGGAAATTCTAAATGGACTATTAATATATCTTATGAATAAAAGTTACATTTTCGAGGTTGTATACGGCTGTAGAATGGCATCAAAACAGGTATTGTAGTATTTTCTAACGAACCATACTGAGCGCAGTTGTAGTTCGGAGTTGTACATTGACGTCTATGGATCTGCGTACCTTTGAGAAAGTTGCATACAACTGTCCAAAACGAATCACCATCAACAGTGTCATATGCCCTCACTCGATATGAGCACCTAAGAGAGGGCTAAAATTTAATCCAGGCTTTTGGTACGCATTGAAGTGATTATAAATTCTATAACACTACCTTCCCCGCCCTGTCGGCCAACATTCTGATTGTAAAATTAATTTCAACGAACGGAACTCGAACCAGCTACCCACGGTGTTAGAAAAAAACTTCACGCGTTAACGGCCATGGCCGCCAGGTAGACTGCTTATTGCCGTGATTATCGACAGACATAAATCCCAGAACGGAAAAAAAATCATTCATTTAATTGAAAGTTAGTATTTTTCACTGAGCAGTTCACGTATGATGGCCATCATTACATTGTTCAGGTAACGAATAACTGGTGCCAGTATATATCTCAATATATCTGTGGAAGGCAGCAGAAGTCAGGATGTACGCAGTTAGACATCATGCCGATAGTAATATAGCTGTGTACCTACGTCATCATGACGAATACGCGACGACTTCACTCATAGAAATATTTTAAGTAAAAAAGTCGCGGTCGTGAGAGGTTTGTTGTTGTTTTTTTATTTTTTTTATTTTTTTTTGTGAAGAAGGCATAACAATCTGTAACTGGTACCAATTTCAGTTGTTAAAACTTTCTCATTTTCTCAATATCGCTGTGAATGACAGACAGAACTAGGGATTTTTTTATATACAACGTAGATAGATTGAGAGAAAATAGAATTCTCTAAAAGATTGTCAAAAGACACGAAATAGAATATTATATTCCAAACAGGCACAAAACCATGAAATAGGCATTTCTTTCTTTCTTTCCTTCTTTCTTTCATCTTAATTTGCTTACCATCCAGGGTTGGTTTTCTCCTCGGACTTAGCGAGGGATCCCACCTCTACCGCCTCAAGGGCAGTGTCCTGGAGTGTGAGACATTGGGTCGGAGGATACAACTGGGGTGGTTGACCAGTACCTCGCCCAGGCGGCCTCACCTGCTATGCTGAACAGGGGCCTTGTCGGGGATGGGAAGATTGGAAGGGATAGACAAGGGACAGGGAAGGAAGCGGCCGTGGCCTAAGTTAGGTACCATCCCGGCATTAGCCTGGAGGAGAAGTGGGAAACCACGGAAAGCCACTTCCAGGATGGCTGAGGAGGGAATCGAACCCACCTCTATTCAATTGAACACCCGAGGCTGATTGGACCCCGTTCCAGCCCTCGTACCACTTTTCAAATTTCGTGGCAGAGCCGGGAATCGAACCCAGGCCTCCGAGGGTGGCAGCTAATCACACTAACCACTACACCACAGAGGTGGACGAAATAGGCATTTATAGGCACAATAAATCTATTAAATTCTTGCTAAAAGTAGCCTAAAACGGACTTACATCGTAAAAGACTACGTTTCTGAATAAAATAGGCAAATAGGCAAAATCTCATCCCTAGTCATCAAAAATAAGGAGTATAATATAAGGAGTATTATTTTATAACTTCTGCGATTAGCTTTCGTAGAAGTGTGCGCCTCATTATACACTGAGTGGCCAAAGTCAAGGGAAAACATTGAATGCGATGTTAAAAACGAGTTGCTCCTCCGGGAGCCCCAAAAAACGGTAGCAGTACGGCGAGGCATCGACTCTACGAGGTGTTGGAAATGTTCTGGAGGGATCTGGACCCACGCATCTTGCACTGCTACCCACAATTCTTGCTCTTGTGTAGTGGTGCAGGGTTCATGGAGCGTATACCAGTATCGACAGCATCCCATAAATGGTCGATTGGATTAAGATCGGGGCTAGTGGAGGGCTAATCCATGGTCGTAACTTCACTGGAGTGCTCCTCCAACCACCTGCGTGCCACAACAGAGCGGTGAAATGGCGCATTGTCCTGTTGAAATATGGCATCCCATCGGGTACTCTAGGGCCAGAAAGGGATATAGGTGGTCTGAAAGGATGTCCACATAACGCGCACCTGTCAGCGCTCCCTGCAGCCGGAAATTGGGGCCTAATTGCGACCATGAGAACGCCGCCCAGACTAGAACTGACCCACCTCCCGCCTGGACACAACCTTGTTGACACGTAGGATCCATCGGTGTGTGGGGCATACGCCATACTCTCACGCGACCATCAGTCGATGCAACTGGAACTGGGATTCATCGGACCATACCACACGCCGCCACTGTTCCATGGTCCATTGCCGATGTTCGCAGGCCCATGCACATCGTTGAGCTTCGTGTCGAGGTGTCAGCAAAGGGACACGAATTAGTCGTCGGCTGTTGAAGCCTTTGTGGTGCAGTTGCCTCCTTACAGTCCTAGTAGGAATGGGGTTCTGACTCCCAACATTAAACTGGGCGGTGATAGTAGTATAAGCAATGCATGTTCTAAAACAATGGGTGCCAAGTCAGCATTTTCCCACGAGGTCATTGATCCCTAGTTGAGTAGTAAGGCTACGTCGATTCTGGAATGAGGTCATTGACCCCTAGTTGAGTAGTAAGACTATGTAGGTTGTAGACCATTCAACGCGGAATAACGCATTGATTAAATTCCAATCCTCTCCGCAGTGCTCATACGGAGTGAGGGCACATAACACTGTTGATGGTTATTTGTCCCTCGGATGGCGACAAAAAAGCCTTGAGCAGACCTCTCGATGCCATTCGACAAGAGAAGGCTATGTGCCACTACCGGCTGTTACCCTCTCCCTTCCTACCATCATATACCATGTCATTCATTTCATCTTATTATCTTCCCTGATGAGGTTGACGTCAGGAAGGGCATCCGATTATAAAAATCCATTTTCAAAGATTCACCTCACCACTAACCCGACACCGTAGAGAAACGGGACAACGAATGGACACACGTTAGGTTATAATGTCATGCACCCTTACCCAGCAGTCCGCATTTCAAATTATGCACGCTGTGACATCACAGCTCTGTCAGGAGAAGGCTCGCGCATTCGGTTATGTAAAGATAAGCATGCATTTTTAAATCGCCGGCGCTTATTACATCACAGCTCCGTCACTACACCGAGGGGATGACTACAAAGATCGTATATAAGGTTAGGTTACCGTTCCTGGCCAAAGGTAGGTTAACACACGTATTAACCACACCTACAAGTCACCTCACTAGTTCGGCTCCTCCAAGGGGAAACCGTCTGAGGTTAGTTTGGCGTTCCTCGTAGCGAGGTTCACTTAACACGTCATGACCTCAATTACCAGTCACCTAACCGATTAAAATCCTCCAAGGGGATCCTGTGTGTGAGATTAGGTTAGCGTTCGTGCGCAAGGTTAGGTTAACACGTCATAATGACGTCTTAACCTCATCTCCAGGTCACCTAACCGATTTGTGACTCCTCCATGGGCACCCGATCAATTCGGATCCTCCAAAGGGGTCCGTGACCTTTCCGACTCGGCTCCTTCAAGGGGGCCCCCGTCCGATTCGGCTCCTCCAAAGTTGCCCGTGATGTTAGCATTGCCCTCGCACGTAAGGATATGACTTCATAACCTCACCTAGCGGTCAAAAACACTCCAGGTTGGTCAGTGAGGTTAGCATTTCCCTCGTACGTATGCGTATGGCGTCATTACCTCACCTTGGGAGGTCAAAAGAACCCAGATCATTCCCTGGCCAATTAGGCCCCTACAATGGAGTCTGAGAGGTTAGGCTTGCTCTCGTACGCAAGGTTATGGCGTTATTCCACGTTCAATGGTCTACAACCTACATATCCTCTAGGGATCAATGACCTCATTCCAGAATTGACATAGCCTTACTACTCAAGTAGCGGTCAATGACTTCGTGGGAAAATGCTGACTCGGCAGAGATTGTTTTAGAACGTACATCACTCATACTACTGGTGATCTGACTCACAGTAGTCCGTCGAGCGCCCAGTACGGTTCTGCGGAGGCGACGTGATGTCCATTCATTAAACACACGTGGTCTTCCCTTGCGGTGGTTTACGCGCTATTGCGATATTGAAGATCTAGCCTCGACACTGTTGACCTCGGAGACCCGTATTCGCGTGTTATCTCCGCAATGCTATGACCCATGCGTCGTGCATCATCCCACGTTTAAAGTCGGTTAACTCACGACGTGTTGCCATCTTCACGACACTGGTGTCTGTAGCAGACTGCTCAGCTACTCCACAACTAGCTGCAACTCTCAGGGATAACACACGGCACATTTCCTAATGGGACACCCCTTTCCGTCACTTTTGGCCACTCACTGTATAAAGCATTTCATTTTGTATATCATTACTTCACCATACTCCGGCTCCAGGGCTAAATGGTTAACGTGCTAGCCTTTGGTTACAGGGGTCCCGGGCTCGATTCCCGGCAGGGTCGGAAACTTTAACCATCATTGGTTAATTTCGCTGGCTCGAGGGCTGGGTGTATGTGTCGTTTTCATCATCATTATTTCATTCGCGCAGGTCGCCTACGGCCTCATATCTAACGACCTGCACCTGGCGAGCCAAACATGTCCTCGGACACTCCCGTCACTAAAAGCCATACGCCATTTCATTTCATTTACTTCACCATGTGTAAGGATCTCTCTGAAGTCACATCTTTAGTTCATCTGAGTCTTCATATCGTACTCTTGGGAGGTTACAGTAATTGCTTACATTGTCAGTATGGCCAGTATTAGCAACGCCCTGATTAGATAGACACAGTAAATAATTTTCACAAACAAGTACGATTCAACAACTCTTGGCTTTGTTTTTCATCTAATATTTGACTCCACACAGAAAGCATCAAACTTCTACAGTCAAGTCAGCAATCTTCTCTGGGACTGGAAAATACCACAAAAAGCGAAAACAATCATGTACCACTCTTATTTCGTACCAATCCTCACGTACGGTTTAGAGACATGTACCCTACTAAACAAAGACTTTAGTAGAATCCAAGCAACTGAAACCATGAAGCAAACTCCAGAAAGGACAAGATCAGGAATGAAGTGAATAGGAAAGTAGCTGATATTGAGGTTCCTATTACCAGTGTCATAGAGAAACGCATGGACACATAATGAGAATGAACAAAGAAAGACCTGCCAGAAAATATTTTGACCTTAATCTCGTAGGAAGAAGACCACATGGAAGACCAACAAAGCGTTGGATAGATCAGATATGGAGGAGAGAGGATACAAATGGGAAGATGTTCTGGAACAGAAAATGTATGAATACAGAAAGAGATGGCGAGCGCTTGTACACCACACCCGCGAAACTGGAGTTGGGGAATGATGATGATGATGATGATTTGACTCCACCGTGTAAACAATTAAATTTCACGACTGCTTCCCTGGGACAGGTTGAGAGTTTGTGCATTATTAGCTTTTCCAATAACAAACGCCGGTATTAATGGAAGTCATTTATTTGGAAACCCCTCTTTTAAAATGTTTTCGACCCCAACTTGGCAGGTTCGATGCTGGTTCAATCCGGTGGTATTTGAAGGTGCTCAAATACATCAGCCTCGTATCAGTAGATTTCCTGCACGTAAAAGAACTCATGTGGGACTAAATTCTGGCACCTTGGCGTCTTCGAAAACCGTAAAAGTAGTTAGTGGGACATCGAAACGAATAACATTATTCCATTCACCTATTTTCTTACATACAAAACAAAGGATGGTATGTTTTACCTAAGAATCCATGGAAAGGTTTTATTCAAGTCTGGATTAAAACGTCTCCTCGGTTTCTTGGCGGTTTCTGACTTCTTTCCTAACACTGGACGAGAATGGCATGCTTCATTAAGGCTGGATACCTATTTTCCCGGTCTCCCGAAATTCCTTAGCTTTAATCTTAAGAGAATCCCAAGTTCAATAATTTTATTTATGTTTACAATTATTTTTCAGAAAATATACATATCTATCTGTACAATCTTGAAAACTTACGAAAAAACACAAAAAGGGAGAACTTGAACGTGCACTTTTCAAATCTCTTCCAAACTCTGAATGGAAATATTTCCATGAATTTATTTTTGGACGTGTGGCATCACATTACATCACATCACTGACACATAATAGCTCATAGGAAAAAAAATCGGAACAAGGTAAACCATTGTCCCATTTCAATTATATAATCATGCCTAGAAAATAAGTACAATAATAATGTATTTAGCATAGCGTGTGCGTTGTGATTCTCTGCGTATGTACGGCAGAATACGGTGCTCAAAATCATTATCATGCATTTTACTCACCATGTTTACAGTTTATGCTCAAAATCATTATCATGCATTATCATGAATTTTACTCACCATTTCTATAGTTTATGCTGAAAATATTCCCCTTGCGCTGACAAACATAATCGGCATCTCCTAATGAAGTTTTCAGTTACTCTACCAAGTTCTTTAGCGCTGATGGATGCAACTGCAGCTCTTATATTGTCTTCAAGTTTAGTGTGTGAGGGTTGTTCCCATAAACTACATTTTTTAACATTTCCCACAAATAAAAATCACATGCCGTTAAATCTGGGCTACGAGGGGGACACAGATTTTTACTTATGATCCTCGTACCAAACATGCTTCAGTAAGGAGATAACGACCTTTACGTCTAATTTTATTGTTTACTGAACCTGTACGTTTGAATCTCTTGGCCAGTTGTTTTATTTTCCGATTGATAGGAATGGGTCTCCCTGGAAATTTCGCTCGAAACTTTTGTCGTGTCCTAGCGCACGATTTTCTGCACTTAATTTAAGTATTGTGCAGATATACACGTTCACGTAACGAATATTTAACATTAGAGCACTATACGCAACCACAATAAAACACTATACAATACGACATACAGTACGCAGTAGCTTCATTGAACACCCTACTATCTCGGAGCTCAGCTCTCAGCAACCGCAGGAAGTGTCGGAAACCGCACGCGCCAGCGGCCGGTAGCGGCCTGTCATCGGCGGCCAACGTCGAGCGAGGAAGTCCTTGCCAAGCATAAATAAAGACCCTGTACTATATACCATCAACAAATTGGCAATAACAATAGTAATAATAATCTCGTGCAGCCCACTGGTCTGGTGCAAGTGATCGAAATTCACACCAGTTGCGTGACTTGCATGTCAACGATACCGTTCCAGTACCTCTAAACAGAATTAAATTTCTTGGCAGAGCTGCGGATCGGGAATCAAACATGGGCCACCGTGTTGGTAGCCAACAATGCTTACCACTAAACTACGATGTGTAAATAATAATAATAATAATAATAATAATAATAATAATAATAATAATAATAATAATAATAATAATAATAATAATAATAATAATAATAATAATAATAATAATAATAATAAGTTTTGGCTTTAACCACACATACGGGTTTCTAATATTTGTATGCACCATTAGGTACCAAGGAGGGTGCCAGGACTCGAACATCAACTATGAGCAGGACCTATCAGATGTATTTGCTCCGCCCCCCCCCCCCTTTGTTTTTCCTACAAGCATCAATAGGTACTAATCCTCAGGGTATGTTGATGAAATTAAATTTCATACTGCCGTCGAGCCGAGAGGGAATATCGTTAACGCTCTTGCGAGTAGTTTGTATATGATTCCGTTCTCTTTTACACAGGCACTTTAAATTTAACGCAGTAGAAAACATAATAATGTTATTCTGTCATATGTAAGAAGCATTTTTCTTCTAAGTTGGATCGTACGCCGATTATGGCTGAAACATCGTGAACTTCTTGCACACTTAAGCAAAGGTGGAGAGTTTCTCCACTTCTCGGACGCAATGTTTCTTTCTTTTATTCCCCCCAATATCATTTGATAGTAAATTAACATGCAAGTACTTAGGGGCAGGATGTACCACTATGCCCTTCCTCACCAGATTCAATGGCGTTTCATAGATCTCGTCACTCATTTTTTTTCTTTTTTACACTGTTCGAAATAAATTATCGATTGATCGTATGACATGGTTCGTGACTGCGAGACGCACAAAACAGATAGTTACTACCATTCGTAAATTAATGGGCTGAACGTGCCTTGCTCAAATACCTCTATTTCTGGCCGTGCTATGTTAACTCACACTTACAAACTTTATATTTTCCTATAACTCACAATTCTGCACCTTTTTTTGACTGTACTTGGATAACAGGTAATTTCTACCGATTACTTTTGCAAAACTCCTGGGAGTCCAGGTAGAGTATATGTATCTGTCGTAGCTGTCGGTTCAACTTAGGTCACCTGTCAACTCATTGCTCAGCCAACGTTTCAGGAGAGGTACGTCCACTCTCTTACTAAACCCGTTAGCGAGAGCTCACTGCACTCTCTAAACTCCGCACGGCTTTACTTCTAAATCGACGTTTCGCAAAACAAATGAGCGTCGCCTTACCTCTGTTGCCAGCGCGCTACTGCCGCGAGAACAGCTGATGCAATACGACCGCGGTAAACAGCCATCGTAAAATATATTACCGTAATCAGAAAAGCTAATGAATCGGGATTGAAAATAAATTCACAAAACTACACTCACTACCAATATCCGGCACTAAACAGAGAATACCGGAAGAGTTGGCCGTGCGATTAGGGGTACGCGGCTGTGAGCTTGCATCCGGCAGATAGTGGGTTCGAACCCCACTATCGGCAGCCCTGAAGATGGTTTTCCGGAGTTTCCCATTTTCACGCGAGGCAAATGCTCGGGCTGTACCTTAATTAAGGCAACAGCTGCTTCCTTCCTACTCCTAGGCGTTTCCTATCCCATCGTCGCCTGATAGGAATGTCAGACGGAGAATAAACGGAAGCTGACTCACACACCACATGTCACACAACTTGTCCAGAAAACAGTGTCAGAAAGGTTCTGGTAGCTAAGGTACACCTTTGACAACTACTAACAAAACTTGGCAATGTCTTCCACAACAAAATATCCTTTTAATAGGGTGTATGCTTACCCCTAACGGCCACACATGCTTTGCAGCGACGTGGCATGCTCTCTATCAGATGGTGCAAGAGCTCTTGTGGAGTTGATCCCATTCCTCCGAAAGGACAATGCAAAGGTTTTGGAGGACCCTTGGTGGAGGCTGACAGGATGCAGTTCGCCTCCCCAGTTCATCCCAGGCATGTTCTATAGGATTCAGATCCGCAGACCTCGCTGGCCAGTCCATGCGATGAATGTCTTCCCCAGCCAGAAATTCATCCACCAGAGCAGCGCGGTTCAGTCGGGCATTCTCGTCCATTAAGAGGAAGTTAGGACCAACCGTACCTCTGAAGAGTCGAACATGTGGTCTCAGTACCTCATCCCTGTATCTCCGAGCGTTAACAGTGTTCCTCGGACCACCCATGAAGATTGCAGGTCCGTACGGCCATTCAACATGATGCTGCCCCACACCATGACGCCACAACCACCGCCATACTGGTCCCGTTCCACGATGTTCCTGTGGTTGTATCGGATATCCGGCTCTCTCCAGATTAATGTGCGACGGGAATCGTTTTGCAAACTGAAGCGGGATTCTTCTGTGAAGAGCACATGCCTCCATTCATCCATGGTCCAGTTCGATGTTGACGGCTCCACAGTAAACGAGCCCGTCTCTGTGCTGGATTGAGCGGGACCTGCACAGCGCTGGACGTCGGGCAAACAACCCTGCTGTTCTGAGCCTCCGGTACAGAGTTTGCCGGGAAACGGCCACCCCTGAGACGGTTGCAAGCTCCGCCGACAGTTGTCTTGCAGGTGCACTCCGATTTGATCGGGCGGTTAAGGCCAGATATTGGACCCGCTGTAGGGTGGTTACCCTTGGTCGACCTGGTACTGGCCTACGACTAACATCTCCTGTGTCTGGAAATCCTCTCCAAAGCCTAGAAATGACACTTTGTGGCACATTCAAGGATACGGCGACGTTGGTCTCTGTCTGATCTGCTTCCAGGCGGCCGAGTATTCTACCCTGCAAAACGGGGTGCAGATGGCGTCGTTGTGCCATTATGTTGTCACGTTCACCACGAGGCTACACTCCGCACACTATAACAGGGCAAACACGACTGAGGGAATATGAGGCGTAGGCACTGGCTGTGTTTACCTTGCGGTTACGTCGCTAGTCAAAGCAGGGAACACTCCTTTCCTATACAGAGCGAACACGAAAGTTTGGTAGGTGCATATGTCGTGCGATTTGCGGTCTATTTCCTGTTGCCCTGCTTACTCGTAACTTATGCTTAACTTTTCGACCCCAGTGTAGACGTAAAGCAGTGCGGTGTATCGGTAGACTATAACCCCATCAGCGCAGCTCTACCCATCCCGCAGCAGATCTGAGAGAACCAAAGAGATTTAAAGAAAATATTGTTACACTCTGGACTCCGGACAACATCTAGAAGGAGAATTCTTTTTTTGGGGCCAAATTGGCACCCTGCCCCCTAAGATCGTTTCTTAGCTCCCAAAGTCGACGTCACTGATTGTGGTAAAGGTCTTTCTTGAACAGGGTGGTTCTAACTCTGTTTAGCATTCTCTACTCCCGTCTGGAAAAAATAGCACTGATCAGAGGGGAAAATGGTGGAGATCCCGCCTTTCGAAAATGGAGATGCCGGCAAAAGAAAGGAGAGGGCCATGAAAGGCACGAAACTGAAATACTCTGTAGACCTCGCAAACCTAATACCATCGGGGTTGGAACTGAAGAAGAGTTGGCCAAAGCAAGTCGAATAGGACAGATGAAAGTGAGGAGCCTGGCACAAGTAAGTGGAAGCAATGCCAGACTCAGTTTATGTACCTGTGGTCTTCCCATGTGGATGGGGATGGTAGGATAACATCCATGGCATCCCCTACCTGTAATAAGAGGGGACTAGAAGGGGCCCCAGTGGCTCTTAGCTTGCGAGCATGGGTTGGCGACCAAGGGGCTATTAGCTGAGTCTTGGCATTACTTCCACGTACTTGTGCCAGGATCATCAATTAATTCTACCGGTATGCTATTTGACCTCTCTTGATCAACTATTTGTTCTTTTCCAACTCCGAAGATACTGGGTTTGCGAGGCCTATGAGGTCTTAGAATTTCACGTCCTCATGGCCCTTTCCTTTCCGATACCTTCAGTCTTCAAATTGTCGGACCTGTTGACGGATGAATACCTGATTAATATTAAGAGAGGATGGTTGCATAGTTGCATTTCCTCTTAAAACAATAATCACCACCATCACCTGTGAGGTCCAGCGTTCGTGCGGCAGAAAAGTTTATTCAGCCTTTCCGACTACCTTAGCTGCGTATGCTTCGTATGTGTACATTTTCGTTACGTTACTGTAACAAGACGCCATCGTACAGGGTTAACATATACCTGAAATCAAAATACAGGACAGATGTGCGATCGAGGAAATCAGCGGGCTCGTATTCTGCTGTTTATAAACTTCGTTTCAAAATGATTCGCGTATTATTATGTTGACACCAGACTGCAGTTTATCCATGCATGGCTATACACAGACTGAAACTTACAGTACCGAGCAATTTGGCCGCGCGGTTTGGGACATGTACTTCCGGGCTTGTATTCGGGAGACGATCCATTCGAATCCCACTGTAGCCTGTCTTAAGGCCACGGTCGATTCCAGTCCAAGGTTTTTTCTATCCCATCGTTACCGTAAGGCCTGCCTCTGTCGGTGCGACGTTAAACAAATAGGAAAGGAACATAGTTATTTAATTCATACCAGTTCTTTCAATTTCAATATCTTTTTGTTTCTCTGAAGTGCTGTTAACAGTTCTTGTCATTCTTAGTAATTTCATAAAAATCTCTGCATGGCATTGCAGAGAAATGAACAGCTCAGATCTAATCAAGTCAACAGAACATAGTACACTGCCTTAGCAAATGTCATGGGATAGTCACCTAATAGCGTGTGGGGCCTCCTCTGGCCCTGGGAACTGCAGTGAGACAAGTGTGTCGACAAATCCCTGGTAGTCCTCTGGACGCAGCTGACACTAAATCGTTTGCAGAGCGGCCACCAATGCTGGTCTGTTCGTGGGTGCAGGATCCATGGCACGGAGTATGCGTTCCAGGACATCCCAGATATGCTCGATAGGGTTCATATCGGGGCTCCTCGGTGGCCATGGCAGTCGTTGGACCTCCGCTGCATGTTCCTGGAACCATTCCCCGGCGACGTGGGAGCGATGTGGCGGCGCGTTATTATCTTGAAACACCGCAGAACCGTCTGGGCGCTGGAAGGCCAAAAATGGGTGGAGATGGTCTCCGAGCAGCTCAACATACCGCGTACCATTCAAAGTCTCTTCCAGAACAACTAGGGGGGCCCATTCCATACCAGGAAAATGCACCCCAGACTATGACAGAGACACCAGCGCCCTGGACCACACCTTCGAGGCAGGCGGGATCCATCGCTTCATGTTTTCTGCGCCATACACGGTGCCTCCCATCGGAATGGTGCAGTTGAAATCGTGATTCGTCCGACCATATCACGTTACGCCATTGTTCCAGTGTCCATCCCTGGTAACTAGCGACAAATGCGCGTCGTTGTGCCCGATGACGTTGGGTTAACAGTGACACCCGTGTGCGGCGCCGGCTCCCATACCCCATAGAACCCATGTTCCTACGGATTGTCCACTGGGAGACGTGTCTACCACGGCCTGTGTTGAATTGAGCCGTGATTTGTTGCACGGTTGCCTGCTTTCACTATTGACAATCCGTCTCAGATGTCGCCGGTCACGGTCATCGAGGGTGGCTGGACGGCCGGTCGTTCGTCTGTTGTGGACGATGACACCCGCATTCAACCATTCACGATACACCCTGGACACGGTTGATCGTGTGAAGCAACACCACTTCCGAAATCGCACTTCCCATCCGTCGGGCACCGACCACCATACCCCGTTCGAACGGTGTCAGCTCACGACGACGTTCTATGTTACACCTGTCGCATGCACAGCCACTGCTCACAAGGTCTCCTATACAACTGCCGCTGGCACAGGGGGCGTGTGGTGCGCAGACAACACAGTGCTCTGCTATCCCATGACATTTGCTCAGTCAGTGTATTTCTCACAGATGACAATTTCACACGAACTTGCGGTGGTCTCGGACTACCTCAGATAGCTGTCCGCTATTACGCGTCTTATTTGCCAGGATGGACAACCCGAAAACTGCAAACAATAAAATAAAAACAATTTTAAAAATCTACGAATTCACACCAGATATAGAAACCAAGGAGTGAAGAAATCTGTCCTATTTGAAAGAAAGAAGAAATGCTCTTGGTACTTATCAGAGGTGGACATATTGGTGTATTTCTTTCTGGATCAAAATACGGGATAATTGCCGTCCCGGATAGAAACTGTCCGGGACGCGAACATTAAACACGAATACGGTACTGTCCCGTAAAACCCGGGACGTCTGGCAACCCTACCCTCGTACAAAAGAACCGTCGCTTTTATATCCGCCGAGAATATTCTGGAAACGTATTCTTGCAGAATAAGACGATGTTTCTCGAAATGCCTAAAAAATAGGGCATAATTACATTTAAAAAGTACGCATTACAGGTTTTAAATATCTTTAAACAGTAGCGGGATTCGAATCCGCCTCCCTTACCACTGGCACACAAACCACAGCTGCGTATAGATAGGCAAAAGTCGCAAACTAATAGATAATCTTGAGATTTCTGATTCACAACGGACGAGACGTGGCCTGTTATTACAGTACACCAAATGCACTTGCCTCGGTCGCAGTGACAGCAGGTATCTTGGAAAAAACCGAAACGGAAGCCAGTTCTCCTACTCAATGTAATGGTAAAACGGCACATGTCTCACAGCAGCAGTTTTGCCCAACTCTTAAGCTATCATTTAGGTTTAGCAGGGCTGCGTAGCTCAGACGAAAGAGAGCTGTCCTTCTGAACTCAAGTTGGTGGGTTCGATCGCAAATCAGTCCGGTGGTATTTGAAGGTGCTCAAATACGTCAGCCTAGTGAAAGTAGATTTACTACCACGTAAAAGAACTCCTGAGGGATGAAATTCCGACACCTCGACGTCTCCAAAAACCGTAAATGTAGTTAATGGGAACGAAAAACAACTACATCTATATATCTGTACATTGCTCAGAATTCAAAAAAGATGGTATTTCTGTATCGATCGTGTCCATAGTAGCAAGGAAGTGCACTTTTTAATTTTCCGTCATTTCTGTCTGTCTGTATGTCGAGCATCCCGTCCCCTTCCTTCCAAGTCTTCCCAGCCCAAAGTTTGTGACATTTCGTAACACTACTCTTTTGTTCGAAAACACCCAGAACAAATCGTGCTGCTTTCCTTTGGATTATTTCCAGTTCTAGTATCAAGTAGTCCTGGTGTGAATCCCATACACTGGAACCATACTTTAGGTAGGGTCTTACCAAAGACGTACACGCCCTCTCCTTACATCCTTACTGAATGAAAACCTACAACCTGTTTTCCAGTCATGGACCGGGGCAGGGATGTAATGAATGAAACTTATATAGGCTGTTATTACAATGGGGTCGCCACTCCCAAGGTGATTTATTAATGAGTGATAAATGCTATGAAATGATAATGGAGAGTGTTGCTGGAATGAAAGATGACAGGGAAAACCGGAGTACCCGGAGAAAAACCTGTCCCGCCTCCGCTTTGTCCAGCACAAATCTCACATGGAGCGACCGGAATTTGAACCACGGTATCCAGCGGTGAGAGGCCGACGCGCTGCCGTCTGAGCCACGGAGGCTCTTACATCCTTACTGCACCCCCTAAATACTCTCATAACCATGTGGAGAGATCTGTAACCTTTCTTGACAACCTCCTTAATATGATTTCCGCAAAATACCTTGCACTGTGCTATTCGTTAGTTTCTTATCAAACAACCAGTAGTAACAACGTTATTATTACGGGGAATTACCTCCAAAAGACCAGAGATAAATGCTAGTCGAGATGTGATGCTCGCCATGCCAGTTATTTCTCTTCTACCAGACGTAAAGTTTGTGGGATAGCTTTAATATACTTTAACTTGTCTTATGAGTGGGGGCAGTAGAATAACACCCACGATATCTCCTGCCTGTCGTAAGAGGTGACTGAAAGGGGCTCCAGGGACTCTTAACTTGGGAGCTAGGGTTGACGACCACGGGGTCTTTAGCTGATTCCTGGCATTGCTTGCACCAGAATCCTCACTTTCATCTGTCCTACCCGACCTCAGTTGATCAACTGTTGTTCATTTCAGTAGTGATGGGCAACGCTCTCGCTCGAGACTGACGTCGCAGATCTCGAGACTCTCGCGAGAATCTCGAGACCGATCCTCCTGTAGTGCAAGCTGTGCGACGTACCTGTAACTACGATTGTAAACTTGATAGTATATCACTGGCAGTAATTGCGTGAAATAACGTTCTCTTATGAAAACGTGAGAGCCAATACATTTTGTAAAATGCCTGGCAAAGTACTGCATGTTCAACAATGAACCAGTTAATACCATTAACGAAAGTGAAAACAGAATGTCAATATCTTAAACTGTTCACAACTTATTTGGGGTGGACATCTTAGCTGAACAACCATGCATAATTTGTGAATAACCGTAGATAGGATGTACACCTACTTGGATACTAAAGGCGTGCATTATTCGAACCTGAGACGGGGAAGATGTGCTTTGTTACATATGCAACCCCCATTACACATGAGTGGAACGTGTAATCTAAAATTCCCGACTTTGCTCTAATTCTTTCAGCAGGTTTTTTTTAAATTTAATTTCGTGTGGCTATTTCTAGCCGAGTGCAGCCCTTGTAAGACAGACCTTCCGATGAGGGTGGGCGGCATCTGCAATGTGTAGGTAACTGCGTGTTATTATGGTGGAGGACAGTGTTATGTATGAGTTGCAGGGATGTTGGGGACAGCACAAACACCCAGCCCCCTGGCCACTGGAATTAACCAATGAAGGTTAAAATCCCCGACCCGGCCTGGAATCGAACCTGGGACCCTCTGAACCGAAGGGCAGTACGCTGACCATTCAGCCAACGAGTCGGACTTTCAGCAGGGGTGATGGACAACGCTCTCGAGACCGATTCTAGTGTGCTGCGAGCTGTGCGACGTCCCAGTAACTACGAGTATACGCTTGATAGTTATCATCAGTAGTTTTCATATGAAAACGTGTGTGACGATAAATTTTGTCAAAAGCCTAGGAAAGCACTGCATGTTGAACTATGAGCTCCTTAATACCATTAACGAAAGTGAAGACAAAATGCCAGTATCTTAAACTGTTCACGAGTTATGTCAGGTGGACTTAGCTGAATAACCCGTATAATTTTTTAATAACTGTTATTAGGATGTAAAGCTACCTGGATGCCTCACAATCGTTGTCGGCAGGGTAGCTTCTTGTGATTCAGACCGGGCCGGAGATATTCTGTGACTATTCCTCTTCATTTATGTGTTTTTAAGTGTCGGATCATCCCAGAAGTATTTCTGCCGGCGTATTTTACTTCTTTTGAATAAGCAACATAGCGGGCAGTGCGATGTGACATCTCTTCAAAATAACCGACATCCACGACTAACGTTGTGTTTCGGACATCGTCTTTCATGTTGTCGCGTACAACTAGACACAATTTCACATTGCACCGTCACATATCGAAGTATCTAATTATGACGCTAATACTCTATAACATTGTAAGGACTTATTTCCTTCGTCACCAAAATATCGGTAAACACAAGCAGTGGTCATAATATGATATTGAATGTGGGGTCTGATAACGATGTATACCTACCGATCAAAAGAATTGGAGTAAACTGAAGCATTTGAGATCACACATCCCATTCATGCGAAATGGTGGTTGCATATGTAGCAGGGCGCATCTGGCCTCGTCTCGAGTTCGAATAATGCATGCCTCTAGTATCCAGGTAGGTGTACCTACTGTAGCCATCAGTTTTTGTACTTAGCCTATTCATTCGTGTAATTACCACTGCATACAATGCCAGAATGCGTATCCTTTATAATGAAGTTATACTGTGCCACAAGAGACCTCGCTAGAAATGAGAGAAATGAACGCCCTAGTAGCTTGTTGACACGTATTTACTGGTGGAGAAGGTGCATGGTTTGCTATTCGCATACTCGGCGAAAACAACATTCAGCTTCGGCTACCTGTAGGCCTACGACACGCTGCTCGACACATAATGCAGGGACAACGCTCTCGAGATTTCTCGCAAGAAATAGTGTCTGCGCTAGTCTCGGGAAATCTCGAGATCTCGTCTCAGGCTGCCCGTCACTACATTTCAGACCCCGACGGTATTAGGTCACGAGGCCTAGGTAGTCTTTCATTTTCATTCCCGTAGTGGACTTTGTCTTTCTTTGGCTGATACCCTCATTTTCTAATTGTCGGATCCCCTCTACTCCCCCCTCCCCTCTGATTAATGTTATCGGAGGATGATTGCCCAGTTGTACGTGCACTTAATATTCACCACCACCGCTATGACAACAATGGCGACACCACTTTCTCTATGAGCTCCGTCCTTAATGATATAATTGGTGGCTGCAATAATATCTTAATTTGAAAGGGGTATGCGAAGTAGCTCCTTTGGGAAGAACTTTCGCATTACTGGCCATCCGCATGGTTGTTTGCAAGACTACATTTTATTTATTTATTCTCGACCGCGCGCCAAAATTTCTTTTTTATTTCATTATCATCTCAATTTTCTACCTTGAAAGCCTTGCAGGCGGCCATAGACCGGGGGTGGCAGTGGCTCTTGAGCGGCAGTGGTCTAGCGCCGGGAATGTCTTGGTATGATCGCGACAGGGTAACCAGTGCCGAAAGGAGATATGGGATTGCCTGGTGGGTTTAGGGAGGTTTCTCATAACTTCTCCTTTACGGAGGGGTGGATAGCTGGCAGAAGACTAACCTTTGCACCTCATGTTATTCTGTACTCTTGTACTAGGCTATGTTCCTGCGTTAGTACTCGCTTGTCGGTCATTTGTCCAAACAGGTAGGTTACCACGGGCTGTGAGGCGGGGCGGAGCCTCACGGCACCCCCTCCCCTAAAAGTAACAGCTTTATTCTCTTTATCTTACGTAGAAAAAGGCAAACCTTGTCGAGCTGGGCTGATCGATGACCGTCCGACCAGGCCCCAGTTATTTTCATCTCTTCGGATCGTTGATGAAGCACGAGGATGAACTTCATGACGTGGCTTCAGAAACTGGAAGCAGATTTCTGTCTTGCAAACATCGATGTCTTCACGTAGAGGAACAAAAGTTTGTATAAGAATAGTGAGTATGTTGAATAGCATCGTGTACTACTAGGCCTATGTATTTTTTATGTGCCTGTAAAATAAAGTTTCTCCGTGCAAGATCTTGTTTCCTTATTTTTTAAAGGTACATTGCACTTACAACGCACGGTGCCCGTCATCCTTGAAGGGTCTGCCTTACAAAGGCTGCACTACTCTTAGTAATAAGCCATACAAAATGCATCCTGGGGTGTACAACATTACCTGTACTTGCGGCAAGGTATACATTGGCCGAACATTCCGGTTCCATTGGTACTCGTATCAAGGAACACCAACGTAATATCCGTCTCAACCTGCCAGACAAATCAGCAATAGCTGAGCACGCCCTATCTATATTGCGTTCCAAGATGTGCGACTTCTGCTAACATGTTTTCATTCCTTCTTTGAAGGAGGTGATGCTTGGAGAAAGTGAGGGGTAGGCGTTCGTTGCCTATACTAGGAACTGTCTCGACATTCACAGTGCAGGAGAATGGAAAACCACGGAAAACAATTTTCAAGACAGGCGAAGGTTAGGACCCATCTCTCTCCGTCTCCCGAATACAGCGGCGTAGAGCCGTGGCCATCCCTCCTCTGCTCGGTTGGCCGGTCAGAGTGCAGCGGTAGCCACGTGTGGGCCCAGGCTCACCCCGCATCCGCCGACCCGATGTTCGAGCTCTTACACTACTGTAAACACTACAGGTCTGAGATAATACGGGAAACTGTGGAAATACGTATTACAACAGGGACACTCCCTGTCACTTACGTAATAGGCCTACGTGGTTGTCAGCCATTAAGGATTTATATAGGTGTCCTTTCACTATTATTATTTCTTTCCGATTTTTACGAAATTCGTATTCTCATCACGAGATGGTTCACACAAGGTCTGTCTAGGGAGGTCTGGTCACGCCACCACAATCCTTTGCGGTGGCGGCTATATTGAGTCTTAAATATCGTTATGTGGGCGTGGGCGTGCCCGATGTAATGATGTGAGTTATAATTGTATTTGTCAAACTAAGACAACTGACGGAATTAGTGTGTTTCGCTTCCCGAGAGACAAGCAAAGGAGAGCTCAGTGGGTACAAAACTGTAGGCGTGACAAATGGCAACCTACAGATAATTCCGTCTTGTGCGAGGTTGGTGAAGTTATACATTCGTATTATTCCTGAATAATAATATGTTTATATGAACGATGTTTTATATTTATAGATCTTATTATGTATTTTCTTCTAGCATAAATTTGAAGAATCGCAACTTGAACTAAAGAGGGCAGATGGACGGAAACTACTCAAGTGGAATTCCATCCCAACAATTTTTAACGTCCCTAATCCACCCATTCTTTGACATATAATAGGAAACATCCCAAAGAAAGAGAATTGTCTTTCAAAACAAGCGAGAAAAGTAAGAGGAAATGTGCAATAGTAGAACTGATGTTTATGAAAATTTCCTTTTCATATGTCCAGCTCCATGGCTAGCGTGCTGGCCTTTGGTCACAGGGGTCCCGGGTTCGATTCCCGGCAGGGTCAGGAATTTAAACTATAATTGGTTAATTTCGCGGGGATGTGTGTATGTGTCGTGTTCGTCACCATTTCATCCTCATCACGACGCGCAGGTCGCCTACGGGAGTCAAATCAAAAGATCCTTACCTGGCGAGTCGAACTTGTCCTTGGACGCTCCCGGCACTAAAAGCCATACGTCATTTTATTCATATAAACTACAGGCAGTATCTTTCTAACCCTACATGCAATATAGAAATGCTTGTTCCTGTTCATTTACCAATTACAATCACAACAAGCAATAGACTTCAAACCAACAATTTGTGTCCAGCTTGCCATCATTACAATTGTTATTATTTACAGCTAAATTTCATTCATCTTAAATGCTCTCCAGAGTACATTATATGGCTGGGCAAATACTTAAAGATCACAACACTCACACTAACCAACTACTGTATTTTAACGTACCGTAGCCTAACATAATATCCTAACGTAATCCCTAAAAAGCCTAACCTAGGTTAACTCAACTTAATAGTGACTGAATTTCTGTTCCTTATGGAATCGCGTCTACCAATGGCTTTAATTTTCTTAATCATTATTATTATTATTATATGCTTGAATGTCAGGACTCAGCTAAGAGCCCCGTGGTCACCAACCCACGCTCCCTAATTAGTAGCTACTGACGTCCCTTTCAGTTGTCTCTTATGACAGGTAGGGGATTCCGTGGGTGTTATTCTATTACCCCACTCACAGGGGGAAATTTATTTTTGGTTGTGACTACGAGGCCCTTAACTGAGTCTTCATATTGCTTTCACTTACTTGTGTCAGGCTCTCACCTATTCTAGCCCATCCGATCTACCCTGGTCAGCACTTGTTCTTTTCCGACCGCGACGGCATTAGCGCATTCGAGGCCTAGACAGTTTTTCATTTCCACGCACTTTGTAGCCTTCATCTTTCTTTTTCCGATACCTTCATTTTTCGAAGTGTTGGACCCCTTCCATTTGTTTTCTTCTGATTAGTGTTTATAGAGGATGGTTGCCCAGTTGTACTTCCTCTTAAAACAACAATCACCACCACCACTTTTACTATATAGCTGCATGCGTTATCAATAAACTAGTTAAGAGTAGCTAAGAACATCACTCTTGTTGCATATGTGGAAAGTATTTTTGCCTTAGAACCTAAAGAAATACCACATGAATGGATAACAACAGTTACCATACATAATTTAATGCACTCAACTCAAGAGGCATACTGGGGTAACCTTTCAGAAACGCAGTATCGGTAATTACTTTCTTAATGGAGAAAACGCTGAAGGTAATTTATTACAACTGTCTTTTAGTACTTTAAGTACAGTACTTCAAGTTCAGTATTTCATGTACCGGTAATCATATTGTGACACAGGTGTTGTACAGATTTCTATGTTTCTGCCAATAAGATTACGTATTTGATTGATAGATGATATTAATAAGAAACACAGTAAGACCAAGTTGTAAGGAAGTAAAAGAGTAGGACATGAGCTTTTCTCTTGATTATTGTTTCTAAAAAAATATATAAAAAAATAATCAGGTTCTTATTCAAATAGCTGTGAATGTATTCATATCATTTAAGTGTTATACAGTTATATATGCATGAACAGTAGATGCCCAATTAAATTATTTATGAAAAATAGTTGGTACTTTATTTTTATTTCAATGTACGGTACCGAAATCCTCTAAATTCGAATACACTTGCTTTTGGTTACGCTCGCTTAAAGACCCAATATGGCGGCTCCATAAGTAGCATTCGTGACTTGACCTCCCTAGACAGACCTTGGTTCACATTGCGCACAGGGACCCATCTAGTGGCGAACGAGAGTATCACTTACTATAGACAACGGTAAAGCATTCCTTAGTCCAACATGATATAATTATAATCACAGAAACAATGCTGACAGAAAAGATGGATACGCCAGGCTACTACAGCAAACACGCACTATCAATTAAGAAGGGTCGAGGAAGGCCAGAAGGAGGAGTGACCTGCATGTACAACAACAAAATGGGTAGACTGATAGATACAATAATAGATGAAAACTTAGTAATCTTGAAAGCAGAATAAATTACTATAGTAGGAACTTACATTAGTCCGTTGAAAAAAGTGGAAGACACTGTCGAGCAAATAGCCAAAATTCTAGCACTTACTGACAAGGACAAAAATGTAATACTAGCTGGAGATTTTAATTGTCGTCTGGATAAACAGACTAGCAAAACAGATATCGTATTAGAAATGCTGCTCACGGAAGGATACCGTCTAATCAATAAAAGCGAAGAAGTCACCTACTTGGCTCCAAACGGTTCCAGTACCATTGATTTAATTTTCTACCGAGGAAGAAATATTAAATTGATAAGACATCAGATTATGAGAAATCAAGGTATTGCCGCACAAAGGAAACATCTACCAGTATCGACAAATTTCTTAATCAGACAAGAGGTTCCACACGAAATAGAGAATATACGCATAAGATCAAGAAATATAGACGAAAACAAACTCAGGGAAAACAGCCAAAGAATAGAAGAGACTCATCAGCTCATCGAGGAAGGAAATCTCGAAACAGCTCTAGATGCCATCAATGGAATAATAAGGGATTCTTTGTTCCACAAGAAACCTCGGAAGTCCAAAGAATGGTTTGATGAAGAATGCTACATAGAAAGAAGAAAAACGCTCAACCTACTACATATAGCCAGAAGACTTAAAACTGTAATCACTTTACAAGCGTACGCGATACAACGAAGAAACTATAAACAATTACTGAAATCGAAAAGGAACATCTATACCGAAATGCAGGCACAACAGAAAGCCCAAGAAGCTTTAAGAGATCCTTTTGTAGCTCTAAACAAGAAAAGGGTGAATCCATCGAATCAAATAAACATGAATAATTGGGAAACCCACCTTAATAATGTACTAAATACAGGAAGACGAACATTAGCACTAGAAGTCGCAAAATGTTCGACAAAAAATCTAGAAACAGCAATAGATGAAGTGACGAGAACAATTCAAGACACAAAAAAAGTACAAAGCAGCCGGTCCGGATGGAATTTACAACGAGAATCTAAAAGACACTCTACAATTGCTAGCACCTTATTGGACCAAGCTATTCAATAAATGTCTAGAAACAGGTAGAATTCCGGAAAGTTGGAGGACGTCCTACATAAAAATCTTATACAAGGGAAAAGGAGAGCCTGATGACGAAAACTCGTATAGAGGGATAGTGCTAGAGAACAACATCATAAAAGTATATACAAATATCATTAATCAAAAACTTAACGAACTAATAGATGATCACCTCCCAGAAGAACAATTCGGTTTCAGGAAAGGCAGAGGAACTCTACAAGCTGTCGCTAATTTACTAGATGAGGTACAAGAAGCACTTAGGCACCCAAAAGGAAAATTTTATGCTATATTTATTGACTTCAGCAAGGCTTTCGACATGCTCAACAGATCAAAATTAATGGAAAAATTAGACGGCATGATTGGAGCAGACAACGAACTTAAGATTGTAATAAATAACCTTCTAGCCTATAATAGCGTGAGAATAGACGATGGGGTATCACTTTCTTCCCCCATCACTCAAACAAACGGTCTGTTACAAGGAGACCCCATTAGTCCTACGCTTTTTAACGTAGCTACAACAGACATCACAAGAATAACAGATAATTTGCCAACAGTGCTGTATGCATACGCAGATGACATGATAATAGGTTTGAGAAACAGAGAAGACCTTCAGATCGCAGTAGATAGACTACAGGAATGGGCCGAAACAAACGACTTCCAGGTTAACAAGAACAAGACAGTCTGTATGGTATTCAGAAAAGGAGGAAGAATAGCAGCGACAGATAGAATTTCATATGCAGGGGTAGATTTAACTACAGTAAATAATTTTCGCTACCTTGGCATCACTCTACAAACGTCAGGATCCTCATTCAAAATACATGTGAGGGAAAGAGCAGCAGCAGCAGCAATAAGAGGAATTTACGATATACAAGACCCAACCAAAATATCAATAGGCTCAGCAATGAAACTTTTTCATGCAAAGATACTACCCATTCTGACATATGGCATAGATTTAATCTGGGACAAATTATCAACATCTGACATAATTACCCTTGAAAAAGTGAAAGCTACCTTTCTGAAAAGAATATTAGGTATTTCTAAGACATCTCCATCTAGACTAGCTTATGAACTAGCTCAGGAGCCTTTCCTTATCGAGGACCTTAGATATCTTTCTGTGCCATCGACACCCCAAGCCACTGCTCACCTAAATCTAAGGTTAAGCAAAAGAGAAGAAATCTGGCCGGAGTTCTACGTGACGGATGCTATGACAAACAGAGACTGGATGGGCCCAAATAAGATCATGCGCAGCGCTATCAACAGGCTGGCAGTACATGGTTTCCATCATAAGCTATGTGTAAAAGAGATATATCACGATCCAAGCGACGAATGCGTGTGCAAACTGTGTGAGAAAATATGTGAACGATACCACTTCAATAAGTGTAGCAAAAGAGAAAAGTCCTTACATGAATATAGTAAAGAGTAGAAAATTTACATATGGCCATTGGCTGCAATAAAACTTTATTATTCCTTAGTCCAAGTGATTCAAACCTTCATTCATTTTTAGATAAGTCTTGCTCGTGAACAGACGAATTATCTTTTCAAGACGCAGAGCAAAGTTCTCAGTGAAAAAAAAAAAAAAAAAAAAAACTACTTATTATCGTATCTACATACAAACTATCATTATCTATGCAATATCATCATTCATTGCGCCAAATTATTTGAATCACCAGTATACTTTATTTCAAGGAAAGTGGGTACACAGCCATTCGTTATCTTATCTGCAGAGAGAGAGGGCGTGCCTGGATCCCATCCCATCTTCCATTGTTGTGTTGTGACATTGTTGCATGACGAGCGGGAACTAACTTAGTAGTGGATTTTGGTATCCTTACTCGGTGTGCGGCGTTTACGTTAGTGTTTGTGTTTTAGTGCTGTGTGGTGCATGCTTTTTGTCTTGCTGGGTTTTTGTTCTGTGTCAAGCTGCCTCTATGGATCAGTGGTAGAGTGTCGGCCTCCGGATCCCAAGATAGCGGGTTCAAACCCGGCAGAGGTAGTCGGATTTTTGAAGGGCGGAAAAAAGTCCATTCGACACTCCATGTCGTACAATGGCGGCATGTAAAAGATCTCTGGTGACACATTTGGTGTTTACCCAACAAAATTCATTAAAAATCTCAGCCATACATGCCCAAGAGAGTTTCGGTTTACTCGGTCTGCCATCTAGTGGGGGCCTATAGTAAAACGGAACGTCGAAATTGACGAGCAGACAGCCAGATGGCGTCAAATTGAAATGTCTGCACACGGTAGCTGAGGCCATACGATTATTATTATTATTATTGTTCTGTGTTTTTGGTGTTTGCCTGTTTGAGTGCCTTGTGAAACTTGTAGAGATGGCTTCCGCCCCGCCGGGAGGCGGGGACACCCCTGCATGTAGTAGTGATACCTCCCAGTGTTCTCCTGGGTCTCCGGCTGACCCTTCCGCTTGCATGGATACTAGTACAATAACAGTGCTCCCTGATATTAACCCAAAACTTTTAACCGAGCTTGTTAACACGGGCAACATCTCATTTATCATTGCCAACCTTCCTTCCCTTCCGCCATGGCACACCTTGGTGAAAGGCAAGAGAAAATCAGTACCTAAAATGCGTCTCCGTAAGATGGCTAGGGTAGCGCAGAAACCTGTCATCACTCAGAACCGCTTTAATGTGTTAGCGACTCTCCCCTCCAGCTGTGATTTTCCCGATTACCTTCTCCATCACAGCCTATAATCAGTAACAAGGCTGCAAACCAGCCCACTAATGTGGCACCAAACTCAGCGAGCCCACCTCAGACTGTCGTGGAACAGCCTGGGACCAGCTCGGCACCCGCTGGTATAACCAAGATGCAGAAATGAAGAACGCCTCCAAGAAGAAAATCTCAATTCCCCCCCCCCCCCATTGTTGTAGCTTACAAATCTGATTACCAACGTCACTAGAAATTTTTAAAATCCCGATGTACTGGCGAAATCAGGGCCATAAACACCCGCGATGCCCTGAAATTCCATGCGGAAAATACAGATGACTACAATCTTATTAAACAATACTTTGATGAGTCTTACGCTAGCTACTATACACATCAGCTCCCTGGCAACAGGCTCCTCAAAGTAATTATCAGAAATATTATTTCAACAGTGGGAGTAGACTGGGCTCGGGAAGAGCTCATGGAAATGGGGTACGAACCCCAGGACCTCCACCAGTACACCCGTCATGACGCCACGACTAAGAAACTAATCCCTCTTAATGTCATGAGCCTTACCCTCCCGAACACGGAGTACTCTATCTACTCCATCCATTATTTGTGTGGGTCTAAGGTCAAGATAGAGGCATTCAAGGGCCGTGAGGGCCCTTCTCAGTGCTATAAATGCCAGAGGTGGGGTCACACGGCTAACTATTGCAAGATGCCTGTAAGATGCGTTAAATGTAGCAAAAATCACACGGCTGCTGCGTGTCCTCTTCAGGACAATGCACCAGCAAAATGTGTAAATTGCGGCGAAAGCCATCCAGCCTCCTGGAGAGGTTGCTCCTTTTATCTCTCCATTATGGAACAGAAAACGGCTAGAGAAGTCTTGAAAGCCAAGAAAAACAAGACTCTCCCTCCTACAAGAGAAGTAGACCCCAGCTACTCTTACACTCAAGCGTCAGGAGGAGTCCCATCCCCCAACCCCGCCACATTTCACGCATCTTCAGCAGACCCTGCCCCTCAATCGGTGGCATCTTTTGTCCGACCTTTCAGGACTTCAAGATATCGTAGACCTCTGCAGGCAAATTAATTTCCCTAAAATGATACCAATTATAAAAGACACAGCGACAAAATTAAGATCATGTCCGACAACAATGGACAAGATTATGGTTTTGATTAATGCTGCTATGCAGTATTTCTCTGAAAATGAAATGTCGTATCGCTTTTAGTGCCGGGATATCCCAGGACGGGTTCGGCTCGCCAGGTGCAGGTCTTTCTATTTGACACCCTTAGGTGACCTGCGCGTCGTGATGAGGATGAAATGATGATGAACACAGCACACACACCCAGCCCCCGTGCCATTGGAATTAACCAATTAAGGTTAAAATCCCCGGCCGGGAATCGAACCCGGGACCCTCTGAACCGAAGGCCAGTACGCTGACCGTTCAGCCAACGAGTCGGACAGTATTTCTCTGAGCCCTAATTTTTAAGGTTCATTCTGTTCTGACATGGACTTAACAATCTGTGCTTGGAACTGTCAGAGGGTTGTTTGTAAGATATATGAGCTTGAGGCTTTTATTTCTGACCACAATATTGATAATAATGCTGTTAGGAGAGACTTGGTTAAAACCACAAATGGACTTCAAAATTAAACATTTTAATGTCTATCGTAAGGACAGACTCCACGATGAGCACGGGGGCGCAGCGGTCCTGATTGAGTCTAAACTTACACACCATCTTATTGAACCCCTTCCTCATGGTGTTATTGAGTCCCTCGGTATTGAGGTTAGACACAACAATTATCATTATCGTATTTTTGCGGCCTATTTAACTTCCAGGGCTCCGCTACATACAGCGGAACAGTGGCGGCTCGTGAAAAAATCGTCCTACGTGCTACAAAAAACCCTAAATACGCTGTTTTCAATCTGCATATTGCCATGATGAACAACTCACAAGTTACTTCAAACTTCTTAATAATAATAATAATAATAATAATAATAATAATAATAATAATAATAATAATAATAATTTCTCTCAATTTATAACACAGAACAAACAAAAACATTAATTTGGAAGCAGATGAATACTTCGACAGCTATCTACGAGATAAATATTTATTTCGAGAAAGATTGTTTTTATTCACCTAATGGCGAAATACAAAGTCCATACGGCGATCTTTCTTGCTGCAAAACTTGTCGATCACCTTTGGTTAAAGTTCTTTATTTCCGAGAAAAGCTTTTTCTCGATTGATAGCATCGCCAATGCATTCAACCGTTCCTGACACATAGTATTTCGAAGGAACGTTTTAATCCTTTTAAGACTCGAAAAGCATCTTTCTAGTTCGGAAGTAGTCATTGGAATCGTAATCAAAATCCTGAGCAATTCTGTTATCTGGGCGAAGGTATCCTGGAGTTTGTTCTTCAGGATCAGTTGAAGTAAAGGAACTGCACCGTCAATTTCTCTTAAATCAGTTCTTTCATACAGAACGCTGAGCTCAGTCATTAGTCTATTCTTGTCTGGGAGTCTGTATACGTCACACACAGTATTCACTGCTTTTACAGGGAACTGTTTGGAATATTCGCTAAAATTCATCGAATCTAATAAATTTGCAACCTCTAAATAAGAAAGAGACTCAAATCTACCATCTAACTCTTCAGTGATTCGATCACAAACATCCTTAGCATCAGCCGTCCTGTAGGATTCCGTTCTGCGTTTTTTGCTTTGTGGCGTTTCTGAAGAAACTTCATTTGCTATTTTATCGACAGAATCCCTGACTAAAGCAACAGTCTTCTTAAAAATGCCAACAGGTTTTCCTATTTTTATTGCATATGTCGATCTTGCTTGTAGCTGGGAGTACAAAATATCCACATGAGGCATAATTCTGTGAAAGAAGGACAGCCAAAATAAGAACTCTTCGTCCTCCATCTTTGTTTTCATGCACGACAATGACGGTTCTAGACTTGAAGTTCCATCTTGTTGATGAACATCCTGGAATTCTTCGTGCTACCACTTTCTCCAAAGCTGCCAGACGTTGAGAGATCTGGAAAAGAATGCAGGAAATGCAGATAGGCTGCAGAAAAATACGCGCGCAGCTCGATTTTGAGAGGCCGCGTGTTCTAATACGAGGTTGAGCTGGTGGGCGTAGCAGTGAATGTAATTGGCTAGGGGATAGTGAGCTTTGATTTTCTTTTGAACTCCACCTCTTTCACCACTCATCACAGATGCTCCATCGTAAGTTTGGGCGATAATTTTATCTGGATTAACCTGAAAAATGCTATTGACCTGCTGCAGTATGCA
Source organism: Anabrus simplex (assembly GCF_040414725.1). Lineage (NCBI taxonomy): Eukaryota > Metazoa > Arthropoda > Insecta > Orthoptera > Tettigoniidae > Anabrus > Anabrus simplex. Next base: position 73,569,633 of record NC_090273.1, read on the forward strand.
CTCAGATATTGCATCTGCAGTTTGTCCAACTGGATTAAAGAATCCCCAAAATCTTTCAAGTGGTTGTCCATTTAATACGTATCTGAACACAATTGCTAACTGTAGCTCTTCAGAAACGTCAGTAGTTTCATCTCCCATAATAGCAGTGTACTTAGAGTTATGTATTTCCTCCAGTATCTTTTCACGGCAGACTTCCAGCATACAGTCTAGCAATTCATTCTGGATGGTTTTTGATGTGCCCTTAAATACCTTATTGGATTCCATGTGTTCCTTAATGGCACTGTCTAGACTGCTCATGAAATCAACTAATCCCAAGAACACTCCTGGATTTTCAGATACGGAAGACTCATCATGACCACGTAAAGCTAGTTCGAATGCCCCACAAAATTTTATAGAGTCAATGATTTTAGACAAAATATACCTATTCTTCTCTATTTCTGCATTAAGTCTCTGCAAATTGTCGTGATATGCCCTACTAAGTTGTGTTGCAATATTCATATTTCCTAGAGCACTTAGGTCCACTATATTATTGATGTGTTTTCTGTTCGACGAATGCTTCTTCATATACTCGTTCAAATGCCCCAGATCCTTCACACCTTTCGTACTCCAGATATCATTATTTCCAAATAAGACGCAAGGAAAACAAAACAAAGCATTTCTTATATCACAGCCACATATCCCACGGTTATTGTCGTAAACTTCACAGTTCAAATGCCTGATATAACTGGAATTTCGCCCTCTCGAAGCCTTCTGAGTTAAATTTAAGACTGGAGTGGGACGACCTATTCTTTTTATGTTCACTTTTTCTTCTAATGTTCTCCTAGAAAGTGGTTCTTTCATCAAACTGTCCACAATATTCATGCTGTATACTCACTTCCCAAATAGGATGATGGAAATATAAATCCTCACTAAGAACACCAATTTCATTTCACTTGATATACACTGTAGAGGATAAATAATTGGATAATTCTCCGTATGAACTTAAGCACCAACACAGTGATGGAAAAACACGCACCAACAATATAACCGCGAGATCAAACACCGCACAAAGCAACTGAAAGTGCTACCAACAGAATCATTGATACCTCTTCTATTACCAGCATAAATACATTCTAATGCGGGATAACATTTAGGGTCAGTCCAAGATTCTTTGACTCACGTACGAATTCCTTATTTTTGACACAAAAGGCAGATGGATATTTTAATAAGCATTGGTTGGTTACCTTAATAACAACATTATGTTTGTGATAGATTGCCCCCAGTTACCTTTTGAGCCCAGACGATGCTACTCTCTGGTGGCAGAATCGCTTATCACGTTCAACATCACACGGCCGACTGGATACCTCACTGCGCTCTGCTAGCTAGAGCGACGCATCAAGTCGGCCGTGAACATCACGGTAGCAAGAGGCATCGAGCATTTCTACCCCCTTGCGGGAGAAAAAGTAACTATAGACGGGATCATAGGAAGCTGATCCCGGTTGACGGTATACTCCACCGGCTACGGGGAGTGTTTCAAACTTGGCTGCGCCTGCGTATTGCTTCCTTCAGGCTACAGGCCCGAGCTCATTTCTCGTGAGCACGAGCCAGTTTCCGCGGGAGAACGGCGCTAGTTGTTCGACAGATCTCGCCCTGATTTTCACAAAGCACAAATTCATACTGTACTCAAAACAAAGAAAAGGCACCAGAATAATTGTACTGAATATAATTAATTCCTTACACTTCCAAGCTACGTGCTGGAGCCCGGTAGCACGTATTGACCGGCCGCCACTGCAGCGGAATTAGATTTATTATTAAATAACCCGTCCAAAGTCTCCTATTTCATCATTGGTGACTTAAATGCCAAGCATCCAGATTGGAATTCACGAGTGACTAATCCAAAGGGAAGAACGCTACAACAATACATGAGGGACAATGACATCGGGGTCTTTGCCCCAACCGAACCTACTATCTATCCCAGTGATAGTTCGCGCCCTGATGTCATTGATGTCGCAGTGACAAAATTTTATAATTATCCTATTGATTTTACAGTTCCTAGAGAATTAAATTCGGACCATGAGCCCATTCTTTTTCATCTTACTTGGGTTAGGTTATCTGAGCCATCTTCACCATTGTTGAACTCATCTTTAGATTACAATAAGTTTACTTGGGGTTAGGTTATCTGAGCCATCTTCACCATTGTTGAACTCATCTTTAGATTACAATAAGTTTACTTGGCATGCCAATAAAAATTTAAAACCTTTCGACATCAACAGCCGGGATGATATTGAGCGGGCCGTGGAGCATCTTACTAATAAGATGCGAAACGCCCGTAAATACATCCTGAATGCTGCTCGAAATTCAGTAAATAACGCTAGGGGCAACAATGGCAATCGTACGCCCACACAACATGGCGGGAATACGATACGTCATAACTCCCAAGTTAATAATAATAATATTAATAATGCGGGAGGTTGCACAGACAGCCAAGGAGTCTCCATTCCTGAAATTATTAAAGATTTAATCAAAATTAAAAACGCATACCGCAAACGATTACTTGAACGTAAGGTGGAAAGATGGGAGGAATTCTGCCGTACCCTCACTGAAAATGAATCAGATCACGAGTTTTGGTGGGTTACTCGTTCTCTGAATCGCCCCACCGCCCCCAGGCGAGCAATTCATGGCCGCCACGGATTAGCGTTCTCCCCTTACAATAAGGCTGAGGCCTTCGCACACAACTGAAAGCCAAAGTGTACCCCACGACCTTTCTGACGATGACGACGACGATAACGAATTACGGACCCGTGAGGTACACAGAAAGGTCTTATCTTTTATACAACAATGGACGCCTGACAATGACATATCTGACGTCACGCCTGCAGGGGTCCGCAGGGTCATCAAGGATCTAAACGAGAAAAAGTCTCCCGGAGATGATAGGGTTAGCAACAAAGAAATTAAATCACTGCCTTTTAGAGCAGTCATATTTTTGGCTACCATCTTTTCGGCTTGCTTTAAACAGGGATACTTCCCCAAGGTTTGGAAGACGGGCCGTGTGGTCGTCATTCCTAAACCGGGGAAGGATAGATTGTTCCCTCAAAATTACAGACCTATAACCCTATTATCTCACATCTCCAAGATACTTGAGAGACTTATTCTCAACCGCCTAAATGCTTGCCTGAACGCCCACAACATACTGAGACCGGAGCAATTTGTGTTCCGGTCGAAGGGCAGTGCCCCACTAGCGGCGCTGCGCCTCGTACAGTATGTTTGTAGATCATTTAACTTACGGCGTAGCGTGCCAGCGGTATTTTGCGACGTAGAAAAGGCTTTTGACACAGTCTGGCAGGAAAATGTAATAGCCGAACTTTTGGACTTGAATGTAATTCCAAATTACCTCATCAAAATTATTACTTCCTATTTAACACACAGGAAATTCTATGTAACAGTAGACAGAGAAAAATCCACCCCTCGGAGGCTTCGAACCGGAGTCCCTCAGGTGGAAAAATCTCCCCCATACTCTACGTCCTATATGTAAATGATCTACCACAGTGGCAGGGAGTAGAAATCCAGCAGTACGCTGATGATATAGCTGTTTATGCCTCTAGAAGGAGAAACAGAGATACCATCTCCGCATTGCAATCTTGGATCTCTCTGTTCGGGAAGTGGTGCCTTCGGAACAGAATTAAAATAAATGCCGGCAAGACCCAAGCAATTATTTTTTTCTAGACGAGGGCCTAGTCTTGGTCATCTTCATATAAACGGTACCCCCTGCCCTGGACCAATAAAATCAAGTATCTCGGCCTAACAATGGACAGAAGTCTTATCTGGAGAGGGAACATAGAACAAGCCCTGCAACGAGCGTGGGCACGTGTGGCTAACCTGAAAACTCTGCTATATAATAGATACATCTCAAATTCCATCAAGAGAAAGCTCTATTTAGCATGTGTCAGGCCCATACTGCTCTACGGGTGCGAGGCCTGGGGCTATATTCCCAAGACTCCACTTTCAAAACTAGAAATTTTCCAAAATAAAATATTGAGAAAAATGACATTCTGAGATCTAATAGGAAGATACGCACAGAAGTCCGTATTCCGACTATTAGAACTCAGATAAACAGGCTAACCAAGATGACCAAGGCTAGAATACTCCACGCCCAGTCTACGGATCAGGGCATCGCGTTATTAAAACGGGTCATAAGGACCAAGAAGCCGAATACTCGTTACAAATATCGCGGCCCTTGGCTTCTTTATGACCCGTCATAAAGAAATAATTTCGGCCTTTTCCAAATTATAATACCACCCTCTCATTAAATACCTAGAAATTACACCGTGAAAAGCGTCGTTTGTTAAGAAGGCTCCTTCCTCTTCACCTACGCTAACAAAAAAGTAAGTGTGTGTTTGGTGGTTACTTACATTAATGCGTTTATTACATCGCCCTTTAATTGGTCCGTTTCATTTGTAAATGGTCTAAAGGAACGCAGTTTATACAAGTTTCTATTGATTCAAGGAAATGTATAACTGGACAACCATCCTAAGCAAAATATGAAAAGTTCCAACAATGCTTAGAATGAATGTACTGTCCAAAGAAATACAACCACCAAAAAGGGCTTGAAAATGCAAGATTCCCCAGGCCCCGGAAACCTAATACCGTCGGGACGAAAAAAGAACAACTGACCAAGGGAGGTCGGATAAGAAATATGAAAGCGAGTAGCATCACACAAATAACTGGAAGCAATATCAGCTCAAAAATGAAAATCTCAGGGACCCCTTTTAGTCGACTTTTACGGCAGGCTAGATACCGTGAGTGTATTCTACCGGTTCCACCCACAGAGGGAAAATAATATTATTCCTGTTCTATTACTAAATTAATTAGTCAGGCCGTACCGTAGTTAGGTCTAGTTTTACGGCTGAATATTCTTCCTGACGCCAACGCTGTGTGATGGGACGTCATTAGTACTATGTGTTTCTGTGGTGGATGGTAGTGTGATGCGTTTTGTGTATATGAAGTGTATGAAGATAATAATAATAACAATAGTACCAGGGTTTCCCGGCTATTTAAACTGCGCGCCTTGTCTACGGCCATCTATGCCAGCGGACTTGAACTTGTAAACTCCCAAAGAATTTCGTCTTCTACAGTTAGATGGCTCTAACAACGATTTGCTAGCTCACTCTTACGCGCTAAAAACGAACCTAGAACTTAGGAAATTTCATTTTTGTCATTAGTAAACCTTTTTCTGAAGACTGTTTTTTTTTAATGTACCAAAGTTGTCAACACTTCAGCTGGTTCCTCCTCTACTGTAATCTAATTCTCAGATGCTTGTAAATATGTTCTCTAGCAAATCAAAACCAGGGTTGTGTACAGGAATCCAGCCTATCAGCAAAGTGTGGTTCAATTTAATCGGGAAGCTTCCCCTTACGGAACTACATAAGCAAGGCACTTTAGGGCCGTCTTGTCTAAATTGCTCCAGTGCCTAGGAGTGTGACTTGACGGAGACCTAGGAGGCAGGGCGCGGCCTGCTTGAAGAATATCCAGCGATACAAGGTAATGGCAGAATTTTCCTAAACATGTGAAAGCGCCTGCGGGTAGTTTGAGGGGAAGGTTTTAGCAGTTTTCTTTTAATGTAATTTTGTAAACTGGCGGTTTAAATGTAGGATTTTCGGCGAAGTCTGAGAACTCTGTTTCTATTCCCTACCGGGAAATACGTAATGTAAGGGAAAGAAAAGTGGTGACCCTCTGCTGTCTCCCATTCAACCTTGCAATTGGGTGACTAAAGTTTTCAAACTCTAAATTTTGTAAATCTCATCTTGGATTTAAAGGTTCCCCCTTTAGTCACCCTCTTGTAGTATGGGATTAACCTCTGTATCTTTGGGCTGTAAGCCCACTTAGGTTTTTAGTAATTTCTAAAAGGAGTGTTGGAGTTTTGCCTCATTGGCTTTTGTTAATGGCTGGTGATATGTAACCTTTTCTCTTTTACACTTAAGGCCATGCAGTATAGGTAGATGTGCCCCTGTTTATCCTGTATTATCCATCTTCATTGCAGCTCAAAAGGCTTGTCATTTACTAACCAACTATCGCAAAGGGGTATCCTAAGTCTAGTGGTAGCCCACGTCTTGGACTCAGCATACACCACTGATTCACAGTCACCCCTGCCTGTCATAAGAGGGGCTCTCAACTTGGGAGAGTGGGTTGGCAACCACAGGCCCCCTAGCTAAGTCTGACATGTGCCAGTCTCCTTATTTTAACTTTTCCTATGTGATCTCCCTTAGTCGACTCTTTTTGTCTTCCAAGCCCGATCATGGCTGAGAAGTGATATTATGGACAAGTTAATGATGAGAAACGTGATATTCTGGTTGTAAGACTTACCTCTAAAGATAAGAAGAAAAAATGAAATGGTGTATGGCTTTTAGTGCTGGGGGTGTCCGAGGACCTGTTCGACTCGCTAGGCGCAGGTCTTTTGATTTGATGCCCGTAGGCAATCTGTGCATCGTGCTGAGGATGAAATGATGATGAAGATGACACATACACCCAGCCTCTGTACCAGCGAAATTAACCAATGGTTAAAATTCCCGACTCTGCTGGGAATCGAACCCGGGCCCCTGTGACCAAAGGCCAGCACACTAACCATTTAGCCATGGAGCCAGATAGAAATAAGAAACTTGATGCTTTTTGGGTGTACAGACCTGGCAAAGCTGGTGTTGATGCAGAATTATTTTGTAAGGTAATCAGCTATGTGGTGAATGACACAGAAAAGGAATGCTATTGTAGCAGGTTATCCAAATTTACCAAATCGTAACTGGGAAAGGAATGAAAATGACAGAAAGCATGATCAACAAATGGTGTAAATAGATTAAGATGGGAAGGATAGCTGAATCAAAAGGTGACAAAACCAACCCGAGGGAAAAATATTCTAGACATGGAACCAGATGAGCTCTAGAGAGAAACTTAAGTGAAACTTGTATAAGTGATCATGGAGCTGTGTTGTAGTTAAAAATAAGTGTGAGAGAAAGAAATGTTGGAAAAGTAGGACTATTAGGCAAAACTATATGGCTGATAGGAAAAAAAAAGAGCAATTATGATCAATGGAAAATTGTATATAAAAATGTAAACAACCTATGGGATGGGTTTAAAGCAACTATTGAGGAGCGTGAAAATATGTATGTACCTATAAAAGTAGTAAAGAATGGGAAGGGCCTATTATAACAGGGAAATAAAGAGACTGAGGAGGAGATGAACATTATCGAAAGAAACGAGTTAGGAATGGTTGCAGGAGTAAGGATAGATAGAAGAAACTTGCTAGGAAACTGAATTTAGCAAAAAAACAGCCAAGGATAATGTGATGGCAGATATAACTGAAAGCCGTATGAATTTCAGAGAGCAATGGAAGGATATATAGAGATGCTTTAAGGCAGAAACATGTTCCAGGAAGGACATTCCAGATATCATTTAAGAATAAGGGGAGTATATATATGAGGACTTACAGTATATTAGAATCATTCCATATTGACGGTTTTCACTTTACAATGGTAAAATTACGCGTATCCTCCTAATTGAATATAATTCCATCATTAGATGGAGTAATCAAATTCAAACATGTTTTGACTCGTTTGAGAAATCTTCAGTGAAAAAGGAGGGGGGGGGGGGAGAGAGAGAGGGAGGTTTGAAGTAATTTACATAATACAAGCTAAAAATGTGCCAATAAAACACAATGAAGGAACAAACGAAAAAACAAAAGAGAGACATGATGGAAATAAAAACAGCACAATATACAATATTTACATCATCATATGGAGCAATAAACAACTCGCTGTGATAAAATTCAGTGAAAACAGGGGTTAATACAAAACATAATTGAATCTAAAAACTGTGTTAACCTAAGAAGAAAAAAGTCAAACAAATGATACAGATGGAAATGAACAATAAGTGCACATAGCGTGGTTGCAGACCTCTTAGTCTAGAAAATTTTGGTTTTATAACAATTCAAAACAGGATGAAATCACTGTGTCAAAAATTCAGGCCGAAACTCTGCCTTTGTAGAAACACCATCACATCGAATGGCTAGGAGGGGAGCGGGAACAAAAAACTTTGAGAAACCAAGCCTGAGATAATGCAGGAGAAATGCATGTGACAAGTGATGGAAAAACGCCGATGAAATTTAAAACTTTAGAACAGCAGCATTCTCAATTTCTTCTCAATCTAGCGGTCCCGTCCTTGATAATTGTTTTACAATGTTGGCTGGTTTGTTTGCCTTATTTTAAAAGGTCGGGAGGGCCGGGACAAAAATTGAGAAGCTGTGTTAGAGGAGATGACAGATGCATGGTAAACTGTAAGTGACCATAGTGGAAACCGTCAATGAAGTTCCAATGGTGTTTAGAAGGTGGTTGTCCCCTCAAAACGGCTTGGCCTTCTCAAAGTGAAGTTAGGTACGAACGGGACCGTTAACTTTGAGAAGGCCAGCCTCACACCGACTACTAAGAAAGAGAATTAAGATCTTGACACTGAAACCAAGAAGGGGGGAAAAAAAAATCCTAATTTACACTATTATCTTCTTTGCATACAGTATTATTTTAAAACTAATATCAATTTATTAACGATTAAACTTATGTTATTTTTTTTAATGATATATGTTCGGGGCATTGACCTATGAAGATCTTTTGCCCCTACTTGCACCATACGTGAGGAACCTGCATGTATTACTCCCCTGTGGGTGGGGGCGGTAGAATAACACCCACGGTATCCCCTGCCTGTCGTAAGAGGCGACTAAAAGGGGCCCCAGGGGATCTGTACTTTGGAGCGTGGGTTGGCGACCACGGGGTCCTCAGCTGAGTCATGGCACTGCTTCCACTTACTTGTGCCAGGCTCCTCACTTTCGTCTGTCCTATCCGACCTCTCTTGGTCAACTCTTGTTCTTTTCCGACCCCGACGCTATTAGGTTTGCGAGGGCTAGGGAGTCTTTTATTTTCATGCCCTTCGTGGCCCTTGTCTTCCTTTGGCCGATATCTTCATTTTTCGAAGTGTCGGACCCCTTCCATATTTTCCCTCTGATTAGTGTTATATAGAGGATGGTTGCCCAGTTGTACTTCCTCTTAAAACAATAATCACCACCACCTGCATGTATTATGTAAATGGTGGAAGTGTACAGTGTTGAATTTGAGGAAAGGAACCTTAAGGACGACACAAACACCCAGTCGCCAGGCCAGGGATATTGATCATTTACAATTAAAAATCTCTGACCCGGCCGGGAATCGATCCTGGGGCCGCCGGGTAACAGGCGGACACGTTGCTCCCTATACCGTGGGCCGGACATAATGTTATTTCACTCTTAATCTTCTGAGTTATGCTGATATGTAATTAATTTACAGACTATAAATTGATATTTAAATTTTCAATTTTGTTGTGTGTTTTGTATAATCTGATAAAACCTTACTTATCTCGAAACTTTGTTGTTATGGGTTAGCCCCTTCTCTCACTCAGAGTATGGTTCTGGCGTATGGGACCCACACCAGTACTACTTGATATGAGAAATGAAAAAAGATCCAAAGGAAAACAGTGCGATTTCCAACAAAGAGGTATTGTTACAAAAATGCTGAAAACTTTGGGCTGGGAAGACTTGGGAGTAAGGAGACGAGATGCTCGATTACATGGTATGTTCTGAGCTATCACTGGAGAGATGGCATGGAATGACATTAGTTGATGAATAAGCTTGAGTGGAGCTTTTAAAAGTAGGAAGGATCATAGTATGAAGATAAAGTTGGAATTCAAAAGGACAGATTAGGACAAATCTTAATTTATAGGACGAGGTGTAAGGGATTGGAATAATTTATCAAGGGAAATGTTCGATGAATTCCCAAGTCCTCTAAAAAAAGAAAAGGCTAGGTAAACAATTGATAGGGAATCTGTCACCTGGGTGACAGCCGTAAATGCAGATCATTGACAACTGATTGGTTGAAGAAAAAATGGTTGTGAATTCTCAGTTGGTGCAAATTAAGTAAGGTCTAGCAACAAAAGAGCTTTGTGCAGCAGAAGGTGAGGGAGCCTGCAGTAGTTGTACAATTTATGTTCTACCTTATAATGAGCCTAAAACTGACAAAAATAAACCAAAATCATAGGGCAAGATGAACCTGCAGTTTTTTGTGTGTGTGTGACAGGAAGCGAGTGAGAATGAAGTTGGGATGACACTAAAAGGGTTATGTACGGATTTATATCATAAGTACGCAAGCAAACACCTTTTCTTTGGTACTTTGTTACTGCATTTAATCACTTCTGTGTCATTTACAGAAAGGAGCTGCCTGGTCGAGGCGGTAAACGAGTGCTTGGTTCACCCAGAAAGATGTGGGTTCGATTTTCCATCAGGAATTAATTATAAGCTAAAAATTTCATTTTTGTTCTGTTGTTTTGTGTTTGAGTCATCAGTCCATACACTGGTTTGATGCTGCTCTCCATGCCACCCTATTCTGTGCTAACCTTTTCATTTCTACGTAACTACTGCATTCTACATCTGCTTGTCATATTCACACCTTCGTCTGCCCCTTCCGTTCTTACCACCTACACTTCCTTCAAAAACCAACTGAACAAGTTCTGGGTGTCTTAAGATGTGTCCTATCATTCTATCTCTTCTTCTCGTCAAATTTAGCCAAATTGATCTCTCGTCAATTCGATTCAGTATCTCTTCATTTGTGATTTGATCTATCCATCTCACCTTCAGCATTCTTCTGTAACACCACATTTCAAAAGCTTCTATTCTCTTTCTTTCTGAGCTAGTTATCGTCCATGTTTCACGCTCCACACGAAAGTCTTTAAAAACATCTTTCTAATTCCTATATCAATGTTTGAGTGAGCAAATTTCTTTTCTTAGGAAAGTTCTTCCTTGCTTGTGCTAATCTGCATTTTATGTCCTCCTTACTTCTGCCATCGTTAGTTATTCTACTACCCAAGTAACAATATTCATCTATTTCCTTTCAGACTTCATTTCATAATTTAACATTTCCTGCATCACCTGCCTTCATTCGACTGCACTCCATTACTTTTGTTTTGGACTCATTTATTTTCATCTGGTACTCCTTACCCAAGACTTCGTCCATACCATTCAGCAGCTTCTCGAGATCTTCTGCAGTCTCAGATAAAATAACAATATCATCAGCAAATCTCAAGGTTTTGATTTCCTATCCTTGGATTGTGATTCCCTTTCCAAATTCCTCTTTGATTTCCTTTACTGCCTGTTCTATGTAAACACTGAAAAGGCTTCACAAGTGGGGAAAATCTGAAGACCCATTCTGCGACTGTGACAATGTGCCTCAGACCATTCAGCACGTTGTTATGGACTGCCCAAAAAGAAGATTCAATGGATCTGTTCAAGAATTACATAGTACCTCTACAAAAGCAGTGGACTGGATGAAAAGTCTGGACATTAAGTTTTGAATGCTGACCTGTAAATTACATACTTATTTAAGAAATATGTATATATAATGTATCCTTGTTTTGCCATACGAAATAAATAAATTGAAAAGGAGGGGGGACAAACTGCAGCCTTGCCTCACTTCTTTCTGGATTGCTGCTTCTTTTTCAAAGCCCTCGATTCTTATCACTGCAGACTGATTTTTATACAGATTGTAGATAATTCTTCGTTCTCGGTATCTGATCTCAATCACCTTCAGAATCTTAAATAGCTTGGTCCAATCAACGTTATCGAATGCCTTTTCTAGATCTACGAGTGCCATGTATGTGGGCTTGTCCTTCTTTATTCGATCCCCTAAGATCAGGCATAAAGTCAGGATTGCTACATTTCTTCTGAAGCCAAATTGATCTTCTCCCTACTCAGCTTCCACTTGTTTTTCCATTCTTCTGTAAATAATACGTGTTAAAATTTTGCAGGCATGAGATACTAAACTAATGGTGTGATAGTTTTCACACCTGTCAGCATCGTGTTTCTTGGGAATAGGTATAAGAACATTCTGCCAAAAATCGGATGGGACTTCTCCTGTCTCATATATCTTACACACTAAATGGAATAACCTTGCCATGCTGGTTTCTCCTAAGGCAGTCAGTAATTCAGAGGGAATGTTATCAATTCCAGGTGCCTTGTTCCTATTTAGGTCGCTCACAGCTCTGCCAAACTCTGACCTCAAAATTGGGTCTCCCATTTCATCAGCATCAACAGCCTCTTCTTGTTCCAGAATCAAATTATCTACATCTTCACCTTGATACAACTGTTGGATATGTGCCTGCCATCTTTCTGCTTTGTCTTCTTTCCCTAGAAATGGCTTTCCATCTGAGCTCTTAATATTCATACACCTAGATTTCCTTTCTCCAAAGGTTTGTTCTGTACTGAAGTGCAATTATAAGAAATAAATTGACAAGAGGGTTCACCTTTTCAATACAATATATCAAGTAAATAATATTACATTAGTCTTGGGACTAGTTTCAGCCATTTTGAAACAAAGTTTATAACTTGTAGAATACGAGCCTGTTGATTTCCTCGAATGCACATCAGTCCCGTATTTTGATTTCAGGTAGGCCTATCTGACAACCTGGAGGTGTAGGACAAGAAGAAAGCCAGATAAATACAGGAAATGGGAAGAAACATGGGAAAAGATTAGCGACACAGAACAAACACAAAAGAAGAAATGGAGCCTAACGGGATAATATCAGTACTGGAAAGGAACTAAGAAGTGTTGGAAGCTTGCCCTTCTGAAGAAGCTGGGAAGCAGAAATGACTTTCCAGACACTGGGAAGAATTGATTTTGGTGAGGAAAGAACTGATGATGATGATGATGCTTGTTGTTTAAAGGGGTCTAACATCGAGGTCATCGGCCCCTAATGGTACGAAAACCGAGCTCGATAGCTGTAGTCGCTTAATTGCGGCCAGTATCCAGTATTCGGGAGATAGTGGGTTCGAACCCCACTATCGGCGGCTCTGAAAATGGTTTTCGTGGTTTCCCATTTTCACACCAGGCAAATGCTGGGGCTGTACCTTAATTAAGACCACGGCCGCTTCCTTCGCACTCCTATACATTTCCTGTCCCATTGTCGCCATAAGACCTATCTGTGTCGGTGCGACGTAAAGCAACTAGCAAAAAAGGTACGAAATGAAATAACAAAAAAAAAAATCAAATTCATCCACTGACCAAAATAAAATAAAAATGTCGTGAAGAAGGAATGGATGGACATGAACCAAAAAACAAAAAAAAACAACAAAAAACGAACAAACAAAAAACAGTGGATCCACTCAAAAAAGATCATAATTAATGTATGACTGACCAAGGGACCACTCATAAAGCACAATCCTGAATCGAGGATGCTTGATGTCGATAGGTGTCCAAAATCCAGATCTAAGGCCCCTCAGAATGGTACATGTCGCGAGTAAAGTAGAACCATGGTATTTGTCATGTTGGGGTACTAATCAAAAGTAGCGAAGACTCACGGTGTTCCACACATGATGGTACTACTCACAAGTATTGTACACCATACAGGTAACGCAGACCTATGGTGTTCTCACACAATGGCGCCACTCATAGCCAACGCAAACCGATGGGGTTCCTCACCAAGGTGTACTAATCACGGGCGCCGGTATTCCCGTGGTGCTCCTCACATAGTGAGTACTAATCACAGGCAACGCAGACCCACGGTGTCGCTCATATAGTGGTACAAAGCACAGGCAACGCCCAGACCCGTGGTGTTGCTCACATGGGTACGACTCACAGGTACTGGAAACCCACAGTGACCCTCTCGCTGCTGCTACTAAGCACAAACCTATTGTGTACCTAACATAGTGGTACTACTCGCAAGAAAAGGCGACCCATGGTTTTCCCCGCGTGATGGTACTAATCAAAAGTAGTTTCATGGTTCTAATTCCGTCATCCCTTGGTCGCCCCTTTTAGTCGCCTCTCACGACAGGCAGGGGATACCGCGGGTGTATTCTACATGTGCGTCCCCCACCCGCAGGGGGTAGTGTGTTTGGTCCGCGAGAGGTATTTTATTTCCCTCAAGTCCGCCGGCAAGCCGGTTAGGACCCCCCTATCCGCCACCTGGGACGCGCCACGTGGGAGTATCACCTCTCCCCCTGCTACGCCAGCGTAGCAGGTTCGTGGGGAAAGAACTGAATCTATTTAAAAATGGAGATACTGCTCCCTCCTCCCATGCTGACCTGTTATTGTGTTTAACCTATTATGCACTCCTTTTCACATGCCTACCACTTGATTTGTCATGAGACTAATCCTTTACAGGACTTATGAATACCTCGGCCCTATTTCATAAAAGTTACAATTTTACAGGTGAAAGGTAAATGTCAGACAGGTTTACATATTGACAATTTCCTGCTTCATAAAAGCTTACAAGTTTACAAAATTGTCATGCAGATTTGTACGACAATTTTACAAATGTCTGTTTCATACAAGGTTTTTGGGCTGACAGGTATAAATCTGACATATTTGTCCAATTGTAGGCTATATGTAGTGTTATGAAACAGATATATGTTATTACTTTTTGACATATTTACAAATTTGTATAAAATGTCATTGCAAAATTGACATAACTTGGGAATTTATTTTCATGCATGGTTTGTGATTTAAATTCTCTTGTGGATAACGAACACCAGTAACAGTAGTAGTCAGAGTAGTAAAGTAATTTAAATGAGACCACGCTGCGTTTTTAGGCAAATGATTAACCTTCAATTAACTTTCAATTTCTGACAAAGTTGTCTGGACTGACATACAACTCTTGTGTTTATGAAACAAGTTCTCTGAGTTTGACAAGTTACAATATTTTGCCTGTCACATAAGGGAAACTTGTAACATTTATGAAACATAAAATTGTAATACCATATTTACAAATTTGTCAGATCTGACATAATAGTCGTAATTGTCGCACCTGACGAGAAGCTAAGAACACATTCCAACATAACCACACTACTCTTTTGTAACTAAATAAAGTACCATATAATAATTCCATCTACAATGACTACAAATGACACAAGAAATTACTGTAATTATAATACACACATCTACTTTCAATTATGTTCCTTACAACCAGAGAACCAAAGCCTACATATAAACTGTTCTGCTAATGACATAACTGAATATTTCAATTCCACATCAAATAAAAGAAACTATTAAAAGGACATCGGACACAATAAAATCGGGAGGGTTTTAGATACATTAAAAAAATGTATTTATTCATTCAAAATGATATCAGTTTACTTACAGTGAATGACGACAAGCATTCTGAATTCTAAAATTACACATGCTGGAGCCAAGTATGAAATGAGAAGCACTGATTCATCTTCAATGACAGGGACCCTACTGTATAAGGTCCAGGTTCCTACAGCTCCTGAAAAATATTTTGGTAGGGCCTGGCCCCCAAAAATTATAATACCAATATAAATGGTCTGTTATTGGGCATTATAAATTTTCCAGCCAACTCATTCCTGGTTGCCAGCGTTTCGCCCCCGTGTGCTAGGCTGGGCTCATCAGTTGGTACCTAGCACACCTACCAAGACGCTGGCTAGTGCCTACCGTGGAGGCCACTACGTAGGCTAATTGTAGCCACCGGCAGTCCCAATGCACTATGACAGACTTTGTCTCATTATCAAGAATTGATGCCTGCTTGGCCAACAGATGATATATATGTTGATTCCCATAGGGAATCTGAAATATTTGTTCCGAATGAGTAAATTTATAATACCACTATAAATGGTCCATTATTGGGCATAGTGCATTGGCACTGCCGGTGGTTACAATTAGCCTACGTAGTGGCCTCCACGGTATGCACTAGCCAGCGTCTTGGTAGGTGTGCCAGGTACCAACTGATGAGCCTAGCCTAGCACACGGGGGCGAAACGCTGGCAACCAGGAATGAGTTGGCTGGAAAATTTATTATGCCCAATAACGGACCATTTATATTGGTATTATAAATTTACTCATTCGGAACAAATATTTCAGATTCCCTATGGGAATCAACATATATATCACCCCAAAAATTAGGCAATTAAACAAAATGAAGACAATGCCTTCAGAGTAGTTCAACTCCTACGAACAATTACTATACTGTATCAACTTCTACAGCGGAAAGGTCATTTTTGAGCCTGAAAAGACTAAATATCTACCCCGAGGTCAACAATCGACTTCTAAGTGCCTAAAACATTTTGCAATCCTGAATGTTCATCGTGAGGAGTTCAACTCTTTGACATGGAGCCTATAGCTAATAACTTCGTTTTTAGGGTATGAAATGTCGTATGGCTTTTAGTGCCGGGATATCCCAGGACGGGTTCGGCTCGCCAGGTGCAGGTCTTTCTATTTGACACCAGTAGGCAACCTGTGCGTCTTGATGAGGATGAAATGATGATGAAGACAACACATACACCCAGCCCCCAAGCCGTAGGAATTAACCAATTAAGGTTAAAATCCCTGATCTGGCCGGGAATCGAACCTGGGACCCTCTGAACCAAAGGCCAGTACGCTGACCATTCAGCCAACGAGTCTGACATTTTTAGGGTAGAGATATGCAAGGTAACTTCCACTGTAAAAATGTAAACTGAATTTTATTTATAAACAAATAAGTCTATACCGGTACTTCATTATTATTTGATTGACTGTGTGCACCTTCATAGAGGGCATATCACACCAGAAAACATCATTAAGGCTCGTATGATTATATGCATTAAATTGGCGGGGGTGAATGTGTTAACAAGATTATGGAGAAGACGGCACAGACCCTCCGCTTGAGAATGAAAACCGGGCCTAAGGAAGTGGGTAAACCCCCAATATGTTCTTCAGGCTGGTTCTGATACAAGAAGGGACATCAAAAGTAGAAGTGATGGTGGAGGACGCTGCACAAGTCTTTGATTTTGCCTGCTATACTTTTCTCCAATATATTATGTTAGGTCTTAAAGATTCTGAGGATGTAACATGCACATTTTGTCACACTACCTCAAATTCCAAATAACAAAGCCCTCACAGACCAGCTCTCGGCACAAATATACTTTTCACTTATAAATGAGATACAAGGTTCATCATTTTTTTTCTCAGTACCATATAGGGTACAGAGTATATATTTTTACCATTTTTAGAATTATGAACAAGAATAATCAACAATACACACAGGAATTTAATGAACAGGCAAGTATTACGATCGCAAATGTCAAATAACGCGGGTAATGTTGGCACAACTATCTCAATATTGACAAATTTTAGCAGTCACAGCCTATAATATACGAAGGCTATGCCAAAAGTATTTAGCAGCCCGTAAACCGTAATTCTGAGGACAATGGGATTATTTTCATTTAAAAGAGTGATGTTTCTCAACCTTGGAACATGCACGCGCAACCCTTCCCAGTGGTGGTTCCTCCACAGCGTGGGAAGAAAGCATAGGCAGTGCTGATCTGTCGTAGCACAAATTTTTTATGATTAAAAAAAATGTAGTTGCCGATGAATGCCATTATTCTTTGCTGTGTGTTTTTGGTGATGCTTCCCCTTCTAGCGCCACAGTTGGAAATCGGTTTCGCAAGTTTTCAAGGGGGTTGGCACTCAATTGAAGATGAATCTCGTTCTGGTCGCCCAGCAACAGCTGTGACTCAGGAAAACATTGTGTGAGGAAAACTCTCAATTAAGATCCACATCTTACATTTTGTGACATTGAAAGGACCCTAAATATTGGGTCAACAGCAGCGCAGACCATCGTTCAAAATTATTTAGGCCTTACCAAGAGATATGCCCGTTGGGTGCCATATTCCCTGACAGAAAACCAAAAGGAGGCAAGAGTGGACTGGTGTCGTTTCATGCTCGAAAAATTCAATGGAGGGCAGTCCCAAGACACCTACAATATCTTCACAGGTGATGAAACATGGCCTACCATTATGACCCTGAAACGAAGAGACAGTCTTCTGTGTGGTCCCTTTCCAGGGGAGGAACTATGCGCAAAAGCTTGACAAAGTCGGAGCTCTGGAAAGAAGATGGTGGCAACTATTTTTTTTTTTAACGAAAATGGGGCATCTCATCCCTGTGACCTTGGACACGCGTCATACAGTCAATGCTGAATGGTACGTGAATGATTGTCTTTTCAAAGACCTTGCCATGTGGAGGTCACAGTACATGAAGTCCAAGAGTGGGCAGCTTCTGGTGCATTACGATATGCATCTGCGCACAGGGTTGCCAGAACAATGGAATTCTTGGAAAAGGAAAAAGTGTGACTGTCACCTCATCCCCCATTCACTTCTTTCTGTTCCCTAAAACCAAGGAAAAAACTTGTGGGCAGTGGTTTTCGCCAGATGAAGAGGCCATTGCAATGGACAAGAGTGCACTACGTGACATCCAAAAGAAGCTTGGACTGAGACGTTTTTTAAGTGGTTTCAGAGAATGGAAAAATGTATATGTGGTAATGAAAGCGTATTTTGAAAAGTTGTAACTGTTGTTTGGCAAATAATTTTTCTTCTCACACTCTGCTAAAATACTTTCAGCATAGCCCTCATATACGAACCTTTCTTTGATAGTTCAAACCTTGGGAATTAGTAAAAGAAAAAAATATTTTCTTCATGTTTAATCCATGGAAATCATCTTCTTTCAAAAGAATTCAAATGTTGAATAAAGCATCAACAATAACACAAAATATTATTATTATTAACTAACATGAAAATACCTACAAAAGATATCACTCATATGCTTCAAAACCCCTAAAATATGACTGATCATTCTCTAAAAAAAAAATAAAAAAAATAAAAAGGTTAACACAAAAATGAACATCTATCTATTTTGTGAATTCCATTGCAACATAACTTAAACAATATACTTGAAATTACTTCGTTAAAAACATCAAGGGGATTAGACTATTTCTGCCCCTTGGGCAAAACTCTTGGACAATGGGAGCCAGTTTAATTAGTTACTCCAAACCCAAACCAAACCAAACCCCACGGCACTTAACGCCATTGAAATGGCTTTGGCCTGCTCAGCCCGAAGGCCTGCAGATCACGAGGGGCCATGTGGTCAGCACGACGCATCCTCTCGGCTGTTATTCTGGGCTTTCAAGACTGGGGCCGCCATCTCATCGTCAGATAGCTCTTCAATTCTAATCATGAAGGCTAAGTGGATCTTGAACCAGATCTCAGGTAGAGAGAAAATTCCCAGACCTGGGCGGGAATCGAACCCAGGGCCTCCGGGCGAGAGGCAGGAACGCAACCCCTATACCACAGGGCCGGTTAATTAGTTACTCATGAAGGTAAAATATTAAGGAATCATACCTGCAAAGTGTCCTATTTAAGTTGAGGTGTCTTCACAAAGAATATGTATGACAACTAATAAATCCCATTAAACTATGATAATTTTGTGTGGAATGCCAGATTTTTTTGCCTGTTTGTACAATTAGAAGTTTTACTTTATTCACATGTGCATAAATGAATAAATTAAGAGAGCATGAGTGTGTTGGCCTATGTATATTAATTTGTTGCTATTGGCTTGCTATAGTCAGGTTCTCATAACAGATTGTTCAATCAATCAAGCTATAAGGATTTCATTCTTTCAGGTGTGTGTGAATGTTTAAGTTTCACTGCTGGTTAGACTAGTAGCTTCTATTGACTAACAGCAAAGAGCTACAGGATACCCCATTGGCACCCACTCTCCAAGAGTTTTTCTGTCTCTTCATTATCTCCTTACTCCAAACTAAACACTCCTGTTTGGATGAACGTAGATACTGTAGAACGGTACTTCCTATCAATTAACCATGCTATCCATATTACTGGTTATTTTGTTCCAAGCTAATACGATATCTTACAGACAACCTTTAGAAGGTACAATGAATTATATGTTGTCTGAGGAAAATTATAGTACTTCAAGGAATTTCATTTGTAGTATGCCAGTAACAGTGGGCTACATTATTTTTCTCTCACAAACATGGCTTCTTTCGGGTAGTTCAACACGCTCAAGATATCAGATGCTATTGTCTGTGCCAGATCATTTCTATTTGAGTGGGTCACTTCGATTACTCTGGTGCGCGGATTTGTTTTTATTTTTCGTACAAGCTGATCTGAACTGGCAGACGGAACAGTACCTAAAATCAACTGGTCACTTTTAAAAACTTCTTCCACTTTCTTCTGAAAGTTTTTGCTGAACAATTCCATTTTGCCAATTTCGTCAATAACCAAAACAGGACAGCTACTTTGCTGTAGATTATTGAATATGGGAAGCACTAAATTTTCAAACGATTCGATAAGTACGTTATACCGACCAACCTTAAATCGCCCAGAACCAGTATCAATTCTGGCAAGTGGACCCCTTTCACCATTTAAGGTTACAACGTCGAAGCCGACACGCTTAGATGCGTTTCTTAATTCTTCAGTGTAATATCCTTTCTGTGACACTCCATTTTTCGATAAAATATCACATATTTTCTTGATCAAGGTTGTCTTTCCTACTCCTGGAACTCCAGTCAACATAAAATATTTCACTTGCTGTTCAACAACACCTGTAGCTGACATTTTCAAACACATAAGAAACAAAAGAACGCAGAAGCAAGGCGCAGTAACCACTACCTCACAACATTTGTATGCTCCCAGAGATCAGCACATGTTACAAAGCAAACATTTTGCAGCAAGGCACAAATGTTAGAAAAGGTTGAAACAGAAACAGTTGAAGATTATACGTAAATAAATTTCAGTTTGGTAACTTATGTCCGAAACAATTAATAATCAACATAAATTCACAACATTTATTGTGTAAAACGGTCAAACATTTACAATTATGATTAATTTTACGAATCTGATCTTTCACTATAATGCATTTTTTTTCCCCCGTCTGCATGGATATGCCTATCTGCTAAAGATATCTATGCCTCACACCTGAAAAGTTTCGCGTACGAATTTGGCATATGGCTGATTCTGATGCAATGGGAAGAACACGTGGACTTAATTCTGATACCATGTGTTGGAAGTTATTACCCCTTTAGCCCCGTTTCATGCATGCAGACATATTGTAACAACATCGAGACTAATTGCTAAAAGAGGCGGCACCGGAGCTTTACATTTACGGTAAGAGAATGGTCGCATTCTAGATAACTGATATGTATCAGATGGCAGACTGTTCCCGTGATCGTATTAAGTCTTCTGTTTACTCTGTAACAACTATCACATGGCTGCTTTCCCTAAACACATTGTCTTTATTTTCATCAGTGTTTGGGAAACTGCATTTTGAATCATTACAGTATGCCTTAATTCGTAGCCTTTTGAAGTTTTGAAATTTGTGCTGAAGGAATTGCTCTGCGTACACTGTCTGTTGCAAATATATGTAGATTGTAGGTAATGTAATTTGTGAATTTTTTTAGTGTCATAGCTGCAGTATTCTAATTTTGATGTTAGGAATTACCATGGCAACTCTGAACGGCGACGTGAATATGCCCCTGCCTTCAGTTGGGGAATCCTCGCACCATAGTAGCCCACAGAGCTCTCCTCGACAGCAGATCTCGGCTGATCCTGGCATGGCTGGATCAAAACCCACAGCTTCTGTAAGTGTGTTATTTGTATTATCATGTACCCTTTATTTTACTTTTAAGAGGTTTTTACTTTGTGTTGAACTAGCTCTATGCCAATTTAGCGAAGTCCTGCCTTGGGTTATTGCAGCATAGGATTTGACCAGGTCGTGCAGCGGTGATAATAATAATAATAATAATAATAATAATAATAATAATAATAATCATAATCATATCGCCTCAGCTAGTGTGTGCAGGCGCTCTCATTTCATGCCATCTGGCTGCCTGATTGTCAGTTTTGATATTGTTTTACTGTAGGCCTGCTAGATGGCAGAGTAAACCAAATCTCTCTTGGGTGTCTGAATTTTGTTGGGTGAACACCAAATATGTCACCAGAGATCGTTTACATGTTGACTTGGAGTGTGTCGAATGAACTTTTGTCTGCCCTTTAAAAATCAGACTACCTCTGCCGGGTTTAAATCCGCAATTATGGGGTCCAGAGGCAAACATTTTATCACTGATCCACAGAGGGAGCTAGTGATGTTTCCGACATCGTAGAACACAGATTATACACTTCAGGATTCAAAATGAACTGTAAACCCTAGTAACACCGAACGCAAACTTGTATGGTTATGGCAGTCAGCACACGTATTTTCAGGTGAACTTTTAAACGTCTTACTGGAAACTGCTTTGCGTGACAATCAAATGCTAGTTAGAATATTCTAAGAAGTCAGCATATGCTGGAAAAATTTGTAGCACTTTGAAATTGGCAGAAGCAAAATAGTTATATCAATTTAAGCAAATGCTTTTACTTGCTATCATTTGCTGACAGCTGTAATCAAGTTTTTCTGAAAATACAGTTTTTTTAATAGCATGTGAGTAATTAATATCTGCACCTAGATGCATGAACTTTTGTTTAATGCCTGGCTAACATAAACTAGATATGTGCTAGTAACATAAAATTGATATCTATTCAACTCATTAGGTGCTCCAAATGAAAATGTAAATACTGTAAGACGTTAATTTAAATGAAACATCTTCATTATTGTCAGGATAATTTGCATGAATTACATCAGAGTTTAGCTTGACCATCACTTAATGTCGCGCCTGAGCAGTGTCTGGATTGGCGAGAAATTACATGCGAGGACAGATTCCGTGTGACATCACAGACCTGTCGGGCACTCCACAGCAACGGAGTGGTAAGCACCGGTGTTACACTACAATACTCTGTTATGTCTTGTTTGTGATAACACTGCTGGTAGGTCTAATGTTTACCTGTCTCATATTATTGTTAATGCCCTGAGGGGAATATATTGAAATGTTATCATATTCGTTTTTTATGTATTCTCCGCCCGGCTACTGATTCCTACCACCCGGCTGGTGAAAAGTTCTGGGGAGAACACTGCTCGGTATTTTATGCCAATTTTAGAACTACTAAAATCTCAAAAATCCGACTTTAGATCCCTTTCAGTGCAACAGGTCACATATGAAGAATAAAAGGGTTTAATAATGCAATTGTCAGCACTTGATTCCTGCTCGTACTGGAGAAGAGATGGTTTCAGCATAATCTCTTCACCAAAATAATAATTATAAAAAAGTTGACAGAGTTTTAAAAATTTTCAAGGTCTTCAATTCAATTTGATATTATTTCAAGATTTTTGTGAACTCCAGCTGTGGAAAAGAACATTCTTAATGATAGAATTCCAGGGTCAGTTAATTAAATGAGTATTTTAACAGGGGAACAGGTATTTTTTTGAATTTTTTACTTTTAAACTTGCCTGGTTTATTTTGCAGGAGATAAATTATTTTCCATTTGATGCTAAATCAAAATTAATCATCTCATCCCCTGTAAACACCTAATGGGAGAAAATAACATGCTCGTCGTATGGACTAAGATTGGTGTAATTTTGGCAGCGTATTTCAATCCCGAATGCTCCGCAATAGATATTGTTGACAGTCTTGGTATAGTGCTGAACAAGATAAAAAAAAAAAAAAAATGAGAGAATTATATTAGCAAGTGATCTAAACTGTGCCATAGATAAGAAGAAAGGGAAAACCAGAGAAGTTATGGAGTTCCTGCAATCACAAGGTCTAAAGCTGCTTAACCGACAATCCGACTGGACGTATGTCTGTCCAAACGGAGGGAGTACTATAGCTCTCATCCTTACTAAGGGATTCAAGATTTTTGGCCCAGCTAAGCCAGTTTGCTCGGAAGAAGCCGTTGTGAAAAAGCACATCCCAGTCAGCGCAATGATCATCTCAAGCATAAGCGAAATTAAAGAAGAATAGAAAGCCGACACACTTGGCAAGAAAATCGACATTGAGAAAATAAAGTCTGAGGCTACTCAAATACAATATATCGAGAACTTGATAGAGAAGGAAAATTTAGGTGAAGTAGCTCTCTTACTAGAAAGACTCCTTAAGGCAGCGGTATCAACGTAATCTGAAAGGAAAGGAAAACCCTGGTTTGACAAAGTGTTACTTAAAAATTAAATAACTGGAAAGGAGGTTCAACCTCCTTTCCAGTTATTTAATTTTTAACATCAATAATTTCAATACGGAACAATGAAATTTTTATCTTTAAAAGTGTTACTTACAAAGAAAACAAACGGTAGTCACTCCACAGGGCTAAGAATGTAAAATCTACATAAGTACTCGAGAAATATAGAGCCAAGAGAATGGCGTACAAAAAGCTCTTGAAAAATAAGTGACAACATTGAAAGAGAAAAACAGAAGGAAGCTAAGAGTGATCCATATAAAGCACTACGCCCCAAAGAAAGAAGATTCCAGCCAAACATACCGATGGAAACCTGGGAGGAGCACCTGCGCAATGTCATCTGCTCGAAAGAAACCAGGCCTCAGTTCAGACAGCCAGAAGTCTGTCATGAGCCCCAGCCTTTGGCAACAGTAGTAGTACGTTGGGCCATCAGAGAAGCTAACCAAAACAAGGCCCCAGGTACGGATCGTATTAGAAATGAGCATATTCAAAAAACAGCGACAGAAACTGTATCTATACTGACTGCTCTGCTTAATAAGTGTCTAGAACTAGGCAGAATACCAATACAATGGAAGAAATCCACATTAAAGCCTTTATACAAAGGTAAAGGGGACACAAACGACCCTAATTTCCTACAGAGGAGTAGCCTTGGAGTCGACAGGCCTAAAATTAACAAGAGTCCTGACTAAGCGAATAGAGGGAATGATAGATCCATTGCTACCCGAGGAACAGTTCGGGTTTAGAAAAGGAAGGTCCACTATCATGGCTATGGAAAATCTGCTAGGACACATCAACTCTACGTTGGAAACACCAGGAGGAAAACTCTACATTGTGCGCGTTAAAGAAATTATTAAAACTCTACGTAATATTTGTAGACTACTCGAAGGCTTTCGATTTAGTGAACAGGGAGATCCTAGTCAAGAAGCTGGAGAAATTGACCGGAAGATCTGACAACACTTATATCAAATATATTAGCGGAAAATTATGTAGAAATGGATGATGGGATAGACGTATCAGAGTGTATACCACAGAAAATAGGGGTCCTCCAATTAGATCCACTGAGCCCAATCTTGTTTAACGCCTTCACATGCGATGTAGGGGTAAAGATAAAAGAAAGTACCAATGCGAAAATGTATATCTACACAGATGACATGGCAATTGCTTCAGAGAACGTCGATGTACTGCAACGAGCTATGGACTTGTGGAATGGGCCGAAAAAAATGAAATCTGCATGAATGAGGACAAAACAGAAATGATGATTTTCCAGGAAGGGCGGTAAACTCGTGGAAGCTGACCAAATAATGTGCTGAGGATCACATCTAAGAAGAGTGAATCATTTCAAATATCTAGGACTATGCAAACAAGTGGGCATTGCTACTGAATACACATCAGATCCAGGATGGTTGCAGCGATCAGAGCAATGAACAACATAGGGAATGTTACCCATATCGCATTAGAGGCAGCTATGCAGCTAAGACCGAGCTCGATAGCTGCAGTCGCCTAAGTGCGGCCAGTATCCAGTAATCGGGAGATACTGGGTTCGAACCCCATGTCAGCAGCCCTGAAGATGGTTTTCTGTGGTATCCCATTTTCACACCAGGAAAATGCTGGGGCTGTACCATAATTAAGGCCACGACCACTTCCTTCCCATTCCTAGGCCTTTCCCATCCCATCGTCATCATAAGACGTATCTGTGTCGGTGCGACGTAAAGCAAATAGCAGAAAAAATAAAAAATAAAAAAATGCAGCTGTTTAAGCCAAAGGTAATACCGGTTGTGACATATGGTCTTGAACTCATAGGAGAGTACCTTATTTATAAACAACTGGAGGAACCAGAGAAAATCAAGGCCCACTACCTCAAAAGTGTTCTGGGAGTATCAAAGATCACCAGATCGCGTTTGGTATATGATCTAACGAGGGAAATGTACCAGACAGAGGACCTTCGGCATGGGCTGATACTGCCAGTTAATGCGGCCTACGAGAAGCTTTTACAAGATCTGAAAGCCAAGAAAATGGAAATTTGGGATCCCTTCTACACTACCGAGGCCATGATGGACAAAAAGTGGATGGGTACAAATTATCAGCTGTGCCACATCGCTACATGAATGGCGGTCCATGGTTTCCATTTTAAGTTGTGCTCAGGGAAGAAATTCCATGACCCAAGTGATCAGTGTGTGTGCAAGCTTTGTGGTTAAATCTTCGGGTGATACCATATACAGGAATGCTCCGAGAGAAAGTGCTCAATTAATTAATTTGTGAAAGACTGATAGTGATCTCCGCCTGAACTAAGCAGGCGTGGATGTATATATGTCATTGTATTCTTGTTTTTATGGCCATTGGCTGCATTAAAACATTATTATTATTATTATTATTATTATTATTATTATTATTATTATATATTATGAGTTAAAATATGAGGCGACGTAATCTTAAAAGGTGTTTGGTACAGAACTCATTCTCGTCATTAATGCTAAAATGCAAACTCATATCACTGGGCAAGTTGGTTACGTGTTTCAAGGCATGTAGCTCTTAGTTTTTTTTTAAAGATAGTGGATTTTAACCTTACTGTCGACAGTCCTGAAGATGTTTTACTGTGGTTTCCAGTTTTCACACCCCACTGTATCTTGACATATTCACCCCTGACTCACTCTACGGGTATTTAATCACGCAGCCCAGCGATTTTTAGATTCCACTCAGAGACACTAAGTAACATGTAACATACGAATTTAACTTACTATCACTTCAATCACTACTGATCTCCATTTAGGGCAGTCGCCCAGGTGGCAGATTCCCTATCTGTTGTTTTCCTAGCCTTTTCTTAAATGATTGCAAAGATATTGGAAATTTATTGAACATCTCCTTTGGTAAGTTATTCCAATCCCTAACTCCCCTTCCTATAAACGAATATTTGCCCCAATTCGTCCTCTTGAATTCCAACTTTATCTTCATATTGTGATCTTTCCTACTTTTAAAGACACCACTCAAACTTATTCGTCTACTGATGTCCTCCCATGCCATCTGTCCACTGACAGCTCGGAACATACCACTTATGGAAAATTCTAAATTTCCATGGAGGGAATTAGATATTTTTTACCAATAGAGCATGTCAAAAATGTCAAAACAGATCAGATGTAAAGCTTTTCAGGCGTTTGCTCTATTAACCAGCGTTTCGTCTTAGGTCTGACACTAGACTCATCAGAGTGGGATGTGTCAGACCCTACCCACTGACGCTGGGGTATATGCAGGTGAACTTATCAGAAGCCCTTATAAGAGGCACAGTCTGATAACTGCATACGGGAGATAAATCTCTACTATGGAATTACTGCCCGCCTAGCAATTCCGAATGGAAAATTCTAAATTCCCATGGAGGGAATTAGATATTTTTCACCAAAAGAGCATGTCAAAAATGTCAAAACAGATCAGATGTAAAGCTTTTCAGGTGTTTACATCTGATCTGTTTTGACATACCACTTAGTCGAGCAGCTCGTCTCCTTTCTCCCAAGTCTTCCCAGCCCAAACTTTGCAACATTTTTGTAACACTACTCTTTTGTCAGAAATCGCCCAGAACAAATTGAGCTGCTTTTCTTTGGATTTTTTCCAGTTCCTGAATCAAGTAATTCTGGTGAGGGTCCCATACACTGGAACCATACTCTAGTTGGGGTCTCACCATAGATAAATATGCTTTCTCCTTTACATCCTTACTACAACTCCTAAATACTCTCATAACCTAGGTATTTACAATGATCCCCAAAGGGAACTTTCACCCCATCAATGCAGTAATTAAAACTGAGAGGACATTTCCTATTTATGAAACTCACAACCTGACTTTTATCCCCGTTTATCACCATACATTTTCGAGGTCATTTTGCAGCTGCTCACAATCTTGTAACTTATTTATTACTCTGTGCAAAATAACATCATCTGCAAAAAGCCTTATCTCCGATTCCACTTCTTTACACATATCATTGATATATATAAGGAAACATAAAGGTCCAATAATACTGCCTTGATGAATTCCCCTCTTAATTATTACAGGGACAGATAAAGCTTCACCTACTCTAAATCTCTGAGTTCTATTTTCTAGAAACAGAACCACCCATTCAGCCACTTCTATAGTCTAAACCCTAAAAATATGAAAATTTGTACACACCTTCACAAAGTGATTAGTAAGATTCCTTACTTGACATGACTATTCGTTTCATCACTCAGCGCCACTTGAATTCCAACCTCGGGACAGGCATGTGTTTATTTAGATCACACATCCCGCAATGTGGGAAATGACCCCAACCTGTAGTAAATTATTCATCTGCCCCCTATCTAACTGCAGACTGATATAGTGTGTCATCTAACGTACATTTGAACATAAAAAGTTGGCGTGAATTCAAATCAGATCTTGGTCGGATACAGTATTTTACACGCAAAACATAATCAGACCATGGTCGGATATGGGAGTGAATGTATTAATCAAGGCCATGATCGCTTTCTTCCTAATCGTAGCCCTGATCTGCTCTGTCCCATCACTGCCATAAAACCTGAGTTCGTGCGACATAAAACAAATAGCAGTCAAACCCACTATGTGATGCAGAACGTGTAGCCAAGTCTCTGTGTTAGAACATTATATTTATATTAAGTTTCCTTTTAGAATTTGTAAGATTTTTTTTTTAGGGTAGGTGTTTTAAGTATGTATTATATATCTTTTACCTTCAAAGTTATATACTACTAGAATATATTAATATTGGCATGTTTTATTGTATTTCTTTCTGCAGCCCATGGGTCAAGTTAATCCTCAGTCTGCGATGTCTGCAATGACTCCTGTCACTGCTGGACCGGAACGACCTCTAGTTCCTATTTTGCAGTGAGTGATTCTTATCTTCTTATGCTTCTCGTATTCAGAGGTAATTTCTTTTTATTGCTGAAGTCCTCTACCTTGGGGCTGTGCAACGAGAAATGGTGACAATTATCATCGGTACAGTGATGTACCATCTTCTGTCTCACTCTTGTTCTTTGCTTGTTGAACTGATGGCCACTGTTTTTACTTAGCTACCAACTTAATGATAGTTTAGTGCACTGTTCATGATCTAGATCAAAATTACTGTCAGTCCTTGGCCTCCTTATCCCTTGAGCTGGTAGTTGGCATGTCTCTGAATGGTTCGTACACGTCACACTCCACACTTGCAGTATATTATGTATTGATTAGGAGGATAATTAAAAACAATTTGACAATTTCTAAAAAATTCAAGCGTCAATACAGATCAAACATGAGATTTGTAGTCTGTAATATCATCGCTTATCAGCCGCACCCCTAATTTTTTACCAAAATTTTGGATACATTTTTGCGCCGATTAAGAGCTGCATATCCAATTTGTGGGCTTGTCGGAAGAATGTGCGTCTGCAGTAACAAACGGAAAGGGCCACTGCCGCGCACACAGGCTGATCTCAACCATTGTGAAACTTATTAGTAAATTTTTGTCGTGGTGAAAGTTAATAGTTACACGGCTTCATTCAAGCTAAAAGTGGTGAAATATGCGGCTGCGAATTTTCTTTTCATGAAAAACAAGTGAGAAATTAGAGAAAGCAGCATGTGGCATTTTGTGGCCCTAAATAGGGCAAGTTCCCAAATGTTGAGGAAGCGTTACTGGGAGGTGCGGAATAGCGGTTGCAGTGTTTCTTATGAAATGTTACAACCAAAAGCATGGGAAATTGTGCAATCCCATGATATTTCATGACATTATGTCGGAAAACGTCTTTGTGCCTAATGACTGCTCCAATAAAGTTACAGCAGACATGTGATCAGATTAAGGCAGCAGAACTTGGTATCTCCTCGCGCAGATCGGCAGTGCTGACCAAATCCCTGTGTATTTTGACATGC
Source organism: Anabrus simplex (assembly GCF_040414725.1). Classification (NCBI taxonomy): domain Eukaryota; kingdom Metazoa; phylum Arthropoda; class Insecta; order Orthoptera; family Tettigoniidae; genus Anabrus; species Anabrus simplex. Next base: position 73,599,415 of record NC_090273.1, read on the forward strand.
CAAGGAACATTACTGTTTTTAAGAGAGTGGCAAGTGTTCTAATTAAAACTACCGGCAACGAAAAGTTATGTTGTACGTTGCTGTTGGCCATTACTGCTGATGGCCATTACTGCTGATGGCCATAAACTGCCCTTGTGTGTTACATGTAAATGTAAAACATTACCGAAGAACATCACATTCCCGAGTGGTACCCACGAGATGAAAGTGAAATTAGCCACTCTGCTTCTGATTCAGAATAAATTTTCGTAAGCAGTGATTATTTGAGGACATGGTACTGTACGATTATAATGTGTTTTGTCTCAAGTTTTTAAAATGTAAAGAATTAGCCCCTCTGCAAGTGAAAGGCCTGCAGTATTGCTAAATTACGAATGGAATATCAGTATGCATGGCCGTGTTACTGATTACTTTTTTGCGTTGTTGACAACGCAGTATTAACATGTGACGATCATAAATGCGTGACATAATGACAGATCAACACAGGGATGCTATTGAGTTCATAGTGGCCTTCATGACAACGCGTGAGGAAGCAAAGGATGAATCGCAGACCAGGCACACAGCACGTGCATCTACAGATTTTATGTCAGATCTGCGATTGAGAAATATAAATGTATGATTGAATTTCATTACACTCGCCTTTTGTTATGATGTGCAAGTAAGTTGGTCAAAACGCATCGTCCTTTGAGCATGTTCTCTGAGTGACTTTTTAAGTTTAGACTATTACCTCTGCATGTAGAAAAGTTATTGCAGTTTTAAAGGCACATGGTAACTTGTTTAGAGTAATTGGATGGAATACAATGGACTAGATATTATAAATTTGCAATTAATATTTTCACGGCACGTGATTTAAAAAAGCAAAAGCATCACAGTCTGCTCCCAGTCATACGTAACGATAGACTATTAAATTCCATTACAGCCTTCAGTGAAGCTGTATTGAAATCATTGCTCATTTTAACTGTGTTTTCACGTAGTGTTAACCATTCTTGACTCTTTTCCATGGGTTGCGTTGTAAAGCGTACTCAAACTTCAAACCGACTTCCTCTGCCATCTGTCTGCTAAACATATAATTTTTTGGAACCAGTGAATTCCCTACGCTTCCTAGATACAACTGGCATGCATGGAATCGTAAAATAAAGTGTTCTTTTATAAGTTTTCTTGGATAGAACAGACAGCTGACTGAATGTAAACACATTGCAGCAACATGGCTGCTCATAACCAGTTGAGTACGGAGGATATGTGTTACAAATTAGATCAATATGTTGACAAATGCAATGGTGAAGTTGTAGGTATGATAATAAAAATTGTATGGAATGCAGTTGGGACAGGATATGACTCTGAGGGAAATCGAAATATGGCACAGGACAGGAAATGTTCATTCAGGTACAGTCTCCTTTTAAAATATTAGGCCTACTTGTATAAAACATAATTATCAGTTTTAATTCTCCAGTTAATTCCGTTTTAGACTATGAACCTCTACGTAATTACATAGTATTCCAACTAATGTAAATTTATCTTCCAATCCCATTCAGTGAAAAATTGTTTATAATTTGTATGTCCGAGAGGAAGTATGGTTTGCTATCTAAATATCTTCATCCGACTGTTCCCAAAAATGAAATAAATTGGGAGATTCAGGGTGAATTCCTGCATTCTGTGCATTACCAAGAAAGTAAGAGCCTCATCAGGTCCAGCAATTCAGACTGACTTCAAGAACAAGCAATTTAACATTATGCACCATATTGGATGCTTCTTCTGAACCGGGAGTGGGTTCCTGCATGTAATTAGGTGATTTAACTGTATCATTTTAGAATAACTGTAGTGTATTTTCCATTGTTACAAAATTTGAAAGCAATATCTTAAGTGGTTTTTACAGGTTTCTCCAGACAGTGAGTCAAAGATAGTCCGTGGGAAAGGGTTAATTTGGCGGTAGATGTACCGATCTCAGCCCCTTTTATATTGTTGTACTAGTCAAAAGCCGTAATAGCAATCGTATGGCATCTCTTTTTTATAATGTAAATATGTCTCTAGTAGTAGTTTCAATGGTTCCAGTAAGTCCCCTGGTCTTTTGAAAATATTGTCGGAAAATTTTCCGCCTAATAGCCATACCCTCCTATTTTAGGGCCTTAAAATTGGCATCAAAAGTGCAGCCGATATGCGAGTAAATGATATGCCTGGAAATTTTATTTGGATAGTGCTAATAATTTACTAGTTAATCACTAAAAAATAGAATGACAACATGGCTAGCTTGCATTCATTGTGGCCTACAATCAGTGCCGTTCTACCCTGTGTCATGATGAAATGTGAAATTAACATACAGATTATGTTGAGATCACTGGGGTACTTCACTGAAGTAAACTCCCATAGTTCCAATGTCATTTAAAATAAAACCTGCTGGACTCCAGGATATGTTATTCTTAAAACCACCAGTTTTATATGTTTTTCTCTGCAATATACTGATTTTAATCTCTGACCTCATTCACTTGGTATGTGCTGCAGGAACGTGGTCTCAACAGTGAACTTGAGCTGCCACCTGGACTTGATGAAGATCACATTCCGTACTCGGAACTCAGAATACAACCCGCAGAGGTTCACCGGTATGGTTATGAGGATTAGACATCCACATACCACAGCATTGATTTTCAGTTCTGGAAAAATGGTTGTAACTGGAGCTAGAAATGAGTCAGATTCTCTTCTTGCGGCTAAGAAATTTGCTCGTATTATCCAGAAAGTTGGATTCAATGTAAGTAAGGCTTTTGGAGACCTTCAAATATTTAACCTAGTTTTAGCATAATCTGTTAACATTGCTATAGTACTTGGCACGTAAGGCTATTCACTAAAAAGCAAATATCGCCGCTGTTTCTCTTTCTCTTTTTTTCTTTTTTTAATGCCTCATGCTACCATCTTGACTAGTTACATATTGAAATCACGAGACATAAACTAACCAACCTCAATATAGGTATCAGTAATGGAGGTTCCCTTACCCAAGTAAGTGATCAATTAAGATATTAATAATTAAGTCTGTTTTCAAGCTCAGTGATGAATTAAGGAAATAAACATTCTCTCTCACCCTCACTCAATTCCCCCCTGTGGGTGGGGGCGGTAGAATAACACCCACGGTATCCCCTGCCTGTCGTAAGAGGCGACTAAAAGGGGCACCAAGGGCTCTGAATTTTGGAGCGTGGGTTGGCGACCACGGGGCCCTCAGCTGAGTCCTGGCATTGCTTCCACTTACTTGTGCCAGGCTCCTCACTTTCATCTATCCTATCCAACCTCCCTTGGTCAACCCTTGTTCTTTTCCAACCCCGACGGTATTACGTATGGAGGCCTTTCATTTTCATGCCATTCGTGGACCTTGTTTTCCTTTGGCCGATACGTTCATTTTTCGAAGTGTCGGACCCCTTCCATTTTTTCTCTCTGATTAGTGTTATATAGAGGATGGTTGCCTAGTTGTACTTCCTTTTAAAACAGTAATCACCACCACCACCTCACTCAATCTAATGTTATATATTTCTGCCTTTATTTTGATATAAGCATTTCTACAACCGTACTCTTCTGTGTTTGCCTTGTGTAAATAATTCAGCTCCCTTCTTGAAATCTGCTGTTACTTGTTAGACCGAAGTGAAACCATGCTGTAATAATACACACAAGCAAATGTACTACATTTTCATAAGCCGTAAGTTAGTAAGAACACACAAAGGCTAAGTCTGCAAACCGTACCAAAGTTGTGACAAGACAAGGTTAGGTTAGGTTGACAACTAAATTTTCTTCCATTTCAACTGAACTGATGTTTATAGAGGAGGCGACATTGTTTTCCTTTTCAGAAGAGTTCTTGCAGATTTTTTGTGCTTATATATGCTAGTTGAATTCTATACGGTACATATGAAATGGAAAAAATAAGACCATATTAATAAAATGCTGCGTTCGCCATTTAACAACTAAAATACGTTATTAAATGCATTCTTCGAATATGCTACAATTCTGCTTACATAGTATTTATTACCCATACATATTTACAATCGTACAGAAAAAGAAAATGCGCTTTATTTACTCCCACAAATGTAACACTAGTGATTTTCACAATACGGCAGTACCGTATACAGTATAACCACGATTTTGCGAGACCTCAATTTAGCGTAAACCCGCGTTTAATGGAAGAAATTTCCAGTTCCAAAAATTATTCCATAAGGGCAATGCAATTGTATATTCGATTTAACATAATTCACAATAGGGCAAAACATGCATTTAGCATTAGGCTACCGTTAAGGAAATGTTAAAATTCTCAAATATTTATTTCTATTAATTTTGGTTGTGGGAGATTTAGAACCTATGAAAAAGATGTCATAAGCTTGCCAAGGATGATTAATGGCAGAAGAGGAAATTAGAGCACGGGCACTTAGGGCCAAAGTGAGATGTGAGACTCAGATACACATCTGACCATGGCTGCTGTAGCAGAAGAGAAACCCTGTTTTAATGACTTTGTTATTATAACCTTTGAAAATTCCTATATTAATCTGTGCAATATCTTTCAGTTTCAAAGAGAAACCTTTTACTGATTCATCCATTATTATAGGCAAATTCGGGCGCGTTAGTTTGTATCGGTTATCAATATTCATACACTCTACCAAATACAGTATATGACTGCAGTGTTTATATTGAATGCGATCGATCATCTTCCATATCGATTCCTCGCTACGTGCAAGCGAGTCGATCTTGAGCGACCCTGAGGTCTCCTCACAACTCCGAGTCTCCGACTCGTGTAAACAAACATCAGGATAATGTGTTTTTGCAATAAGTATAATGCCAGCAGTTGTTAACTCCTTAGAAATAAAGGCTGAAGTAAACAATTGCTTAATTTTAATACTATTGACTGAAATAAAATAAGAATGTGATACTTGTCCTTTTCAAGATACAGCGGTGTGCATAACTAATTTCAGAGGTTAGGTTTTGTAATTTCGCGTCTCATTAAATTTAAAAAAGGCTCTTCCCATGTAAAGTTATAGTGAAAATATTATCATTATTATTCTACAGGGAGCTTGAAATATGTGTTCATAATACGTGCACGGTAAAACTAGGTTAGGTGACGCCGTTTAAAGTAGGAAAATGGAAATGTTTGCCACAAGCCTCTGGTGTGATGCTATACAGTTAAAAAGAAGAAACTGAATATGTGTGTTCAGACTATTGGAATTAGGAAATGTGTGCTAATGAGTAAGCCACTGATTGGAAAACATCTGCAAAAATGTTTGAACAGATTGCTGTTTCATACAGATTTTAACGTGTTTTTGTGCGAGTTTGGTATCTTTCCCGACTTATATGAAAAATTGTGTATAACGTTATAAGAACAACTTAACCCGAAGCGGTTTTGCCTTCGACAAAAATCTGTCAAAATGAAGCACACCGTGACTACAGTACAGTGTGTAGGGTAGGTATCTCCTTGTTTTATTGCTGTCACTGTGCAAATAATGTACGAGGTGTGTTCAAAAAAAGACCGAACTTTGTAAATTGCGCGCAAACCGCAACATTGAGCGAGTTGTGACTGTGGCGGCGCCTAGCGGCAACTTCTGACAACAGACCGCTGCTTTCCGCATTCCATTGCCTGCATTATCAGTTGAGTTAGAGCCTCTGAAGTGATTGCGTGTGTCACATGTTCGTCGAATTCTGTAATGAAACAGCTTGAGGAACAACGCGTGTGCTTGAAGTTCTGCTTCAAAGTTGGGAAAACGTTTGTGGAAACATTTGAAATGTTGAAGACCCTAGGCCTGGGCGACCTTCCACATCAACAGACGACCGAAAAAAGCACGAATGAGTCGTTCAAACATCAAGGTGATGCTGATTGTGTTTTTTGATTGGTAAGGCATTGTCCATCACGAGTTTGTACCCCGAGGCCAGACAGTGAACAAAGAACTGTACCAGAATGTTTTAACGCATTTGAGAGATGCTGTGCGCAGGAAGAGGCCTGAACTGTGGGAAAACAAATCCTGGATGTTGCACCATGACAATGCGCCAGCACATGCCTTTCTCTCGGTCCGCAAAACACCAAATTCCTGTTGTGCCCCATCCGCCCTATTCTCGCGACTTGCCTCCAGCAGACTTTTTCTTATTCCCCAAATTGAAAACCACCTTGAAAGGACATCGTTTCCAAGACATTGAAGAGATCAAGGAGAATGCGACGAGGCAACTTCACGCCATCAAAGAAAGTGCATTCCAGGAAGCATTCCAAAAGTGGAAGAAACGTTGGCAACACGCTGTTGATAGTGCAGGGGACTATTTTGAAGGGGACAGTCTGTGAAATGATGTAAGCTACATAATAAAGTTTTTCTAGCCACAGTTCGGTCTTTTTTTGAACACACCTCGTATGATGGTACAATTTATGTTAATACAGGCAAAGATCTCTAGGAAAGATGTGCTTTCTACTGAAACCTCGATTTAAGGTAAAAAATATCAGGTCCATATAAAAACCTTAAATAGGTGTTTTACTGTATAAATCACTACCTTCAGTATTAACAGCGGAGAAAGAGTAATGTTGTACCCTTAGTGTATGCGCTTACATTGTAGGGACTATATAACTTAATTACAATTGAATACCGAATGAATTGGCTGTGGGATACGAGCCGCATAGCTGTAAGCTTAGACCTGGAGTAATGGGTTTGAACCCCACCATTGACGACCCTGAAGATGGTTTTCTGTGCTTTTCCATTTTCATATCTGGTAAATGCTGCGGCTATACCTTAATTAAGGCCATGGCTGCTTCCTTCCCTGTCCTGACCCTTTCCTATCCCATTGTTGCCGAAAACCTGTCTGTTCATAAGGTAGGAACATCAAATGGAACACGTAATGGGATAAACACAATGGCAGGCTATTGTGGGAAGAGGGAGAGATAGAAAAAACAGGACAAGGACTAGCTCCACATTTTCAACTCATCAATTCTTCTCAACCCCTGAGGAGCTCGATTCTACTTCCCAGCTTCATTAGAAAGTTGGTAGATGACGTCTGGTTCCTTCGCTGAATGGTCAGCGAAGTGGCCTGTGGTTCATAGGTACAGGCACCTGTTCGTGTTGAAAACTTTTGCCTAATTTCATAATTTTTTAACAATTATTTCGGTTATTTCGGTATATTTTTACCTATTTTTATTTTATTTCGTCAATAATTTCGCTAATTTTTATTTCCACTTTTCAGCAATAAAAGATAAACCAGTAACTTAGTTGATAGCATATTTGCAGTATAACAACATTGCATTTTTGCATAATTATATAAATACATGTGTTATGCTTCTGCTTAAAAACATGCACAGTGTTACACTTTCTTCTTCTTCTTCTTCTTCTTTTATGACCACATAGGATCACTTTAGTCAGTCCGTCGTTCAGGTCTTCTTTGAAGGAATTGTTCGGGCTTTGCGGTCCTCCCAGTACTTCTTCATACGCTCCGATCTTCGTGCCCTTTCCTCAGTTGAAAAAATGTGTGTTGTTGGTTTGTTTTGTGTAAGGGTAAAGCGGAGGTTTGTATTCGTGAGTTTTGTATTCAATTTTATCTTATTTGTGGTGTCTTCTGTTGTAAGGCCTATTTCCTTCAGATCCTCTCTTACTTCTCTGATCCATTTACATCCTGTTGTGGTATTTTTTGAGACGAGATTGTGTTGTACTAGTTGTTTCAGAAGTCTTGAATCCTGCATTCTCATGATATGTCCAAAGAATCCCGGTCTCCTCTTAAGCATAGTATCTGTAATGGATTCTAGCTCTTTGTACATGACTTTGTTAGGTATTAACTGCCACTGTCCATTAAACATTATATCAAAGAATGGAAATTTGAAAACATTTTATTAGCTGTCATTTTAGCAAGTAGAGCCTAGCCTAAGTATATAATTTACATATCAGTTTGAGGAAGACAGAGATATCATGAGTTCCATATTACTGGGAGTCATAGCTGCTCTCTTCTCGGACATTACATTACAATATGGTGAGAATGCCCCCTCACTTTCAACATTACTGACTGGGAACCATAGACCTTCACTGCAGCTTCCCCAAAATGCTCATATTCTGGTTTCAGGCAAGGAAGAATGGCAATCACATCAATATATCTACCTGCTCTACATGAACTAGTAACTAGATCCCTAAACTCTGTGTATGTTTCAAAGTATTCTGACGTTGAAAGTTCTAGTAGGATGGGAATTTGCTTTATTAGACGAGAGAGTTCATAATTTTCTAAATCACCTTCCATAATGCTTCTTGGATTAAAAAGTTTACAGAGAGAAGAAATGAAAAACTTACCTGTGTCAAACTCTATTAAGTTGTTCAGTTTTTTCAGATTGAAACAAAGATGCTAACTGTGTCTGCATTTGTTTTTATTGTCTGGAAAGTTTATCCGAGGTTGTCTAAAAAAAAAAAAAAAAATGTGTCCTGTAGAAATGTAAAGTCCTTTCAAAGGTCACTAAGTTTATATTTAAGTGCATGAATTAACGGCATGTTGGAGCTCTTTAATGTGAGAAGCAAGTTATGTTTTGAACAATGTTCGACAAGAAACATAGCTAGGTGATCACGGGAATAGGGAAGAGTTTAGAATTAAATGTATGCATTCTTTCTCTTCTGTGTATTAAGGAAGATGTGTTTTGCCTGTATAACACATTGGTTCAAAGCACGTAAGTTCTTCAGCCCACACATTGCCCATCAAATTCAGTTTGAGCCCAGCACTGCGTGTGTACTAACCCTTCTGAAACTAAAACCCTAACTGTGTTTATACACTTGGCCTGTAATGTGCTGAATCTGGAATTATAGAAACTACATTCTGGTACTAAATTTCAAGTTGGTGAATTACACTCATAATTACTTGTGAACATTCTGTAGCATTAGCATTAACTTTCACTCCCTCTACAAATAACTTCTGAACTGTACTATCGCCACGACTAAGCACTTTTATCAGAACCAACACTGCCCCCTTTTTATCAGTCGTTTCATCACAAAGAATTGAAACTCTCTCATCTTGCACAGCTTCTTTTAATCTTTCTCTTCCTCTTGGATGATTTGAGGTACATAAACTTCCCGCAGTCTTCCAGTTGTGGGCAAGTCTCCAGCACCTTAAAAAAAATCAATAGGCCTAATATTAGAGGGCTGTTTCACATTATTTGAATGAATTAAATGATTTATAATTATAAGTAAATGAGGGATCCAGTTTGCATTTTCTAGGCCTAAATGTCATCAAACGAGAAAACTAGCATAACCGCACAAAGTTATTAGAAAAACATAACCTCAAATTTCTTCCTCGGAAATATAGTACAGTATTGCATAAACCTGGTATCCACTCTCTCAGCAAATATTCCACTGGAAAAGTTGATCATCCGAAGCTGAGAGCGTGAGATGTCCATTTCCGTAGTGTAATAGTTTTCACTATTACCTGCCATCCTTAGAGGCCTTGGCTCAATAACCAGTACTGCCAAAGATTTAAAAATGGCAGAAGTGCTGGCATATGGTCAAAATAGTACATGCAGCTCACCTGAATGTGCTAGAAAGGAGCTGCATCACCTCAGGACGAGGACATGAGTTTGCTTTTATCTGTGAAGTCCACACATTTGCATTAAATTGACATATGGATGATAATCCTGTACCGTCAAAAATGAGACTGATGGACCCATGTTTTCTCAACACAGAGACTTTTGTTTTTACAAAAATCTCGGGAGAGGAGTTTCATTTATAAGGTGAAAGGAAGTGTTGCACAGTTTTTCCTGTTGCGTGTGATAATTATTCTAAACAAGTTTTAATATGCTCCGTTGTGTGAACACTACGTTTAGAATGCAGTTATGTACTGTAAATGTGTGTTACAAACTGTCAGACATTTCTGAAGTCTCTAGTTTGGTACCATAGAAACTGAAACGTTACACATATTACTTTTGGTGGTTTAATATTGCTATTAACTGATTACGTTTTATGTATTTTAATTCAGTAATGTGTGATTTATTAGGATACACAGTTGAAACATCAGAATGAACATTTTGGCATTTTCTAGCCCATATTTCCAGTAGTCGTCCGTGGGATCTCACGTCAGTAACTATGCACAAAATGTTAACGTCCGTAGTTAAATATCATCAATAGCACTTATTATCATCAGTGGTCTACTCTAACGAACGTGATTAAGCAGTGGAACCACAGCTCATAGGTAGTGCAGCATTGTGATTGATTCTTAAGCTGAAACATGTCTTATTCCTAATATTTTCTTTGGTCAGTTTCAGTATTAATGAGAACAGTCTGTCTGAATAAACTGACAAAATCTGTAATTTCATTTAGGAAACTCTTGGTGACTCTTGATGGATACTAATCTATTTATAATTGTTATTTCTCTGTGTCTTTCAACAAAGCAAATATAATTTTTTATTTTGTTTCTTGCTTTCAGGTCAGATTTAATGACTTCAAAGTACAAAATATTGTTGCTACGTATGATTTTAGGTTTCCGGTGAAGGTAGAGCTACTTAATGAAAAGCATAGCCAGTTCAGTCGGTGAGTTGAGATTACTTTGATTTTAGCTCTAAAATACTATCCTTCGGCTTATTTTTAAAGATTGGCACTGTTGGATAGTTTGCAGCGACGTTAATGTACAGTGCAAACTGTTTAGTCACTAGACTTAAGAATCTAATTTTGGATGGATTTGGAGGGTCATTGATGTACGGTTCAATCCAAGAGTTTTGAAAAGAGCTCATGAGAGCTGTTCCTTTGCTTTCCTTCTTGTATGTACTAGTCATTCCATGCAAATCAAATAGTGCTGTCTACCATGATGTTGCAAATATTCATGATTTTGAGTAGTGTATATTATTAGAACAATTGTTAATCTAAATCCAAAATCAGAAATCTGATTTTTTTAATGAAGGACAAAAATATTGATAGAATGCAACTTTCCAGTAAAAATTAATAAACAGTAGTTAAACATTGAAAATGATATAATGGAAAACAGGTATCATAACATAATAATCTTCATTTTAGCGTTGATGTATAACTTTTATATAAGACATTAAACGATGGATGTTCCAACAATCAACACTTTAATAAGTTCAATTTATCCAAATTTAACAAATAAGTACTGGTTTTGATTCCCATGGAATCATCCTCAGTTTGTACAATACATAAATAAGAAGAAATTAAGATTATAACACACATTGCAAAAGATATGCCTAAAAAATAAGCTCGATTTAACCTCATAAAAGTTTGTACCTTATAAACACATTAAAAATAGCTTTCTTGAAGTCAAAATAGTCTGGATGAAAGTGTGTGCAGACTTCATTAGAATAAAGACTATCTTAAAAGCCAGTATGTAGACATTATAAGTCGTATGATGGTACGGCCATAGTTGTGTAGGTCTTGAGTGTGTGAAGAAGGATGATTCCCTTGCTCCTCGCTCTCATGATCACACCACTTGGCTTTTCTCCTTGACAGTCAGCAAACAAAATAACAAGGATGTTCGCTCAACTCCACAACATGCCATCCGGTTGTCAATTGTCAAACGGGCATTTCCAACTTCTGTAACCCTTCAAGACAGTACTTAACTGTTCGATTGCCCTCAATATATACCGTAGCATTTTGTAGAAAACAAAACTATTTCTATAAACAACATGAAAAGAAAATAAAACTTAAATTCTCATGCACACATGTCTACATTAATCAAGTCACAAATACACACTTGCATCTGTACATTCCTGAGCACTCGATACTTCCTTGAGAGTACCTAATAAACATGAAACTGGAAAAACCTACACACCCCCAAAACATGGAGAGGTCCACTTGAGGTGAAGTACATGTTGCAAGTGAATTTTCCAGTACTGGAATGTTTATGTATTATAGCCGACCACAAGAGCATGATGTTCAGTAGGCACTGGCAAGACAGATGCAATCAGCTGGTGGTGTTCTTAAATGTGGCAGAATCTCTAACGGAATGTTTTTATTTTATCATTTCCATATAGCAGTGCAGACTGTAGGAATATTTTTTTAGCATATTTACAAGGACGAAAACTCTGTTCTGATCAAAGCTTCCCAAAAAATAATTCTGGAAAAAAATTAAACCTTAAAACCCATTCAAAAGGCCAATGCTTTGTGCATAAATCTAGTTGAGAAATTTATGAAGAGGCCTAAGGTTGTTACCATGAAGAGTCCTGTGTTCTAAAGCTCAGATACGTGCAGTATTTATAAATAAATAAATAAATAAATAAATAAATAAATAAGAGAAAAGACATAATCGAGTAGTGTAACGTGTTAATGTTAGTGTAATGGAAAAGCAATGGGAGTATGGGAATGATATGGTGATGACATTCATTGACATTGAAAACGCATATGACAGTGTCGCCAGGACTAAAGTTTGGGACAGTCTGGTGCAGAAAGGAATTGGACAGAGATTAATAAGAATGATCATGACAATGTACAAGGAATGTTGTAGTTGTCTGCAAACACAAGTTGGCAGGGCAAGTTGGTTCAAAATAACTAGTGGGCTAGACAGGAAAGTGTTCTGTCACCAATCTTGTTTACCGTAAGAATGGATGACACCATGAAAACGGCAAAAGCAGCATATGGAGGAAGAGAAATGAACATGTTGTTATTTGCAGGTGATATTGTGATTTGGGGAGAAGACGACGTGAAGGTTCAAAAACAGTTGGATGTGGTGAATGGGAAGATCGAAGAATGCGGATTGAAAATAAGTGTAGGAAAAAAGTAAAACTTGTTATGACTAGAGGGGAGAAAGAAGGGAAAGGTCAGATTAGACTTGCAGACAAGCCCCTGGAAGTATTCATTCAAATATCTGGGGAGTGAACTAATGTAGAATGCTCGACTGGATACTGAAATTAGTAAGAGGATTCAGACTGGAAGCTGTTTCTATCATAGTGTAAGAAACGTGTTACGGGACAAAGATATGCCAATGGAAGCAAAGGAAACTATGTACAAGATGTATTATGTACCCATAACAACTTGCGGAGCAGAAACCTGGACAGTGACAAACAAGGATGAGAGTCGAATACAGGCAGCCGAAATGAAGTTCTTGAGGAGTATGATACAGAAGAGTAGAAGAGACAAAATAAGGAATGAGAAAATCCGGGAAGAAATTGGAGTTGAAAAAATGAATGATAGAATAGAGAAGAGCCGATTAAGATCGTTTGGACACATAAAGCGAATGAGTGGTGAAAGAATGCCCAAAAAAGGTGATGGAAATGCAAATGCAAGGAAGGATAGGCCATGGAAGACCACAATTGAGATGGAAGGACACAATACAGCTCAGTATAAGAGAAAGAAACCTGGACTGGGACACAGTGTTGGAGGAGGAGTGGTGAAAAGACCAAAGAAAGTGGATAGGAACCATATTTGCCCCTACCCGGCTACAGCTGGATAATGGGAAATGATGATGATGATGAATGTGTTAAATATTCTTCAAAGTTACATCATCAATGATGCGTCGTAACATGTCGAGATATGCCTCAAAATAATTTTATTTTTGACTTTTGAAAAGTTTGCATGTCTGTAAACATGTGATATTACTTTAAAAAACGCCAGGTAATATGTTCAAATTATCAAAGTTCAAAATATCAAATCGAAGAACCAGATTTAGTGCATATGGAAGATAAGGAAAACGAGGTGCCTATGGCAGAGATTGAGTGGGCCACTAAAAGAATGAAACAAGGCAAGGATGCTGGAATTGACAAGGTCACCATAGAAAAGATAATAGCAGCAGTAGAAGTTGGTTTACAGTGGTTGTATAGATTCTTCAGAGTTATATGGAGAGAAAAGACTGTTCCAAAAGAGTGGACGAAAGGGGTCGTACCAATTTTCAAGAAAGGAGGCAGGAAGCAATGTGAAAATTACAGAGGAATGACACTGATACCTCATACAGCTAACATCCTTGAAAGAATCTTGGATAAACAAATAAGAGACAGAGTAGAGGGAAAATTGGCAGAACACCAGTATGGATATAGAAGAGGCAGGTCCACATTTGACCCAATATTTACATTGCACCAAATGATGGAAAGGTATTGGGAATATGGGAAGGACATGGTAGTAACATTTCTAGATATTGAAAAGACATATGACAGTGTACCAAAGAATTTGGTATGGAAAACATTGACAGAGGCACATATTGGGAATGAAACAATGCAGATGGTAATAGCATTGTAACAAAATTGCAAAAGCTGTGTTAGAACCAAAGTGGGTCCAGCTGAATGGTTCAGAGTTGAGGCAGGCTTAAGACAGGGAAGTGTATTGTCTCCCTTACTCTTCATTATCATCATGGATAGAATTCTACATAATATCAAGGAGAAGTTGATGGGCGAGCAAGTAAAGTCTATGCTCTTTGCTGATGACATGGTAGTTTGGGGGAGATAATGAAGAGGATGTACAGACAAGTTGATTTATGGAATGAGGAGATAAGAAATTTTGGAATGAAGATTAGTACTGCCAAAGATAAGACTTTGATCATGACAAGAGGTAACAGAAAATCCAGGGGAGTGATAAAAATAGGAAATGAACCTCGTGAAGTAGTGAAAATTTTTAAATATTTGGGCAGCGTGATATCACAAGATGGAAATTTGGATGGAGAAATTGATTTAAGAATACAGCAGTCTGCAAGTTTCTACCAGTGTTGTGAGAGACATTGTATGGAACAAAGATGTGCCAATGAAGTGCAAGAAGGTTTTATACTCATCCTATTATAAACCTATACTGACCTATGCTTCAGCAGCCTGGACGTTAACTAAGCGGAACCAAAGTAAGATACAAGCAGCTGAAATGAGGTTCTTGAGGATCATACAGGGAAAGACAAGACGAGGTAGAATACGAAATGAGGAAATAAGGAGAAGCGTGGGAGTGTGTAAACTTCAAGAAGATATTGATATAGCAAAGAAGCTAAAATGGTTTTGACACATGATGAGAATGCCAAGAGAGAGAATACCAAAGAAAACATTCATGGATACAGAGACTGGAAAGAGGCCTAGGGGACATCCTAGAATGAGATCGAGGAGCTCTGTTGTGGTCTGTATTGCAAGTAGATGAGTCGATAGCAGTAAAGTACTAGAAGAGGAATGGCGGAAAGATAGAGTAAGGTGGAGGGCTTTGGTACGCTACACTACCCAGAGAGAATCTGGAAAAGGGAATGGATGATGAAGAAGAAGAAGAAGAGGAGGAGGAAGTAGTAATATGTACGCGGCACCCTTCTCAGTTTTGGCGTGAACAGATATGCCAGCAGAGTGGGCAGAGAAATACAAACTCCAGATTTTATTTCAGTAGTACTGTGGGAGCCTCCGTGGCACAGGCGGCAGCGCTCCGGCCTCTAACCACTGGGTTGCATAGTTCAAATCCTGATTGCTCCATGAGAGATTTGTGCTGGACAAAGTGGAGGCGGGACAGGTTTTTCTCCGGGTACTCCGGTTTTCCCTGTCATAATTCATTCCAGCAACACTCTCCAATATAATTTCATTTCATCTGTCAATCATTAATCATTGCTCCAGAGGAGTGCAACAGGCTTCGGCAGCCAGCACAATTCCTATCCTCGCCGCTAGATGGGGGTTCATTCATTCCATTCCTGACCCGGTCGAATGACTGGAAACAGGCTGTGGATTTTCATTTTCAGTAGTACTGTATGAAAAGAATTGACCCTCACAGGACTCCTCGAACATACTGTACTTTGACCACAATGTTCCTGGGAAGAGACGTGATGTTTGGGAAAAACAGGTATTGAAGGACCTTGAAATTAGAGATGTGAACTGGCGTCGCATATATGAGCAGCATCTGTGGATGGATAGTACGAACTGGAGGAGGCTCGTACACAACCACACCCGGCTTGCTGGAACGAAGAGATAACCTTAACGCAATTAATGCCCACATCCCAAATTCTGGAAGAAAAAAAAAACAAACTTGTGATTTTTGGCATATGTACAGAAGTAAGTCGTCATTATCACTTCTTCCCTCGGGCTCCTGCTGGATTTGGATGTTCATGGCACCTCATCTTCTTCTTCCAACTGCCGTTGTTCCTCCTTAAGTATGTTCCAAGCAAGTTTCTTTTATTATACTATTCTTGACAATTTTCCACCACCTTAGTCAGGGTCTCCCTGTTGTCCTCCCTCCTCCTTTACATGAAACAACATTCATTATTAAAGCCTTATTAAAGCCTTTGTGGAAATTCCACCTTTACAATACTATGCTATAATTTAACTTTGTTATTCTGAATGGAATATATAATTATTGTATTGTAAAGGTGGATTCTCCCTCCTGTCAGGCTCTACATTATCCGCTTCTGCATCCTTCCCTCTGCCGTCCTCTTAATGTATCCTTCTTCATTCTGTTGTAAAGCTTTTCCACTCTGATTTACTTCCCGACGTTTCTTAACTGAGATATTGGTGAACTTCGAGATTCTTTCTTTCTAGGGCCAGTTTCTTCACTTTACTATATTTTATTCCTGCCTTTATCTCATCCCTGAATTCCTGCCTAAGCCTTCCCCTCGCATTACTTCCTTCCATTCTTCCCTACAAGAAGGTCGTGGACTGTCTTGAATGTTGCACTAGCTGATCAACCATACCATTCCTCCTCTTCAGAATAGTTTTCTGCAGATTTCTCCTTTCACCTACTCGCTTCCTTGTTAGTCACTTTCTGCCTGCGATTAATTCAACTTCTTCCTCTAGCACCACATCTTGAAAGCCTCTTAATGTCCTTGTTTTCTTAATGTTCAAGTTTCAGTGGTGTAAGTGGCTAGTCTGAAAATAATAGTTTCCTTGATTTGAGTGACACATTTCTTGATGTAGCAGACTGCTTTTCTTGAAAAGTGCTCCCTTTGTTTGGGCTATTCTGCATTTTATGTCAACTGTACTTATGCCTCTTATTAAAAATTTCATTTCACTGGCTTAGATTTGCTTATTAGATTAAATCTTTGGAAGTAACTTGGAAATTTTCTATGCCCACTGACAAACTGAGTTAAGATGTACGCTGGCATCAAGAATTTTGACCTCTTCCCCTCCAATGTCCGTGTTAATATGCGGATATTGTTGGAAAAAAATATGCTTCTACTAATATGTTTAGTCATTCCACTAATTTAGGGTTTCGTTCTGAAGTTCTCTTTTAATTGTTACAAGAGGAATGACATTAAAACTGCATTTTTCATCTAAGTGAGCTGCATAATTGGCAAACTGATCAGCTCTTTCATTTCCCTCTATGCCCACATGATCTTCAATCCATGCTGTGCATAATATATATAGGATGCGAAATTGTTTGCTTAATTTTAGTGGCTAACGGCTGAGAATATGCTTGAACTGATTTAATAGTAATTAGAGAATCTCTATAAAGATATGCACGGAATTTCCATCTTCGGTACACCATCTGACTTGTTCCGAAGCAAAAAGGTCTACTTGAAAAAATGTTGTTTTGGAAGCAAATTGATAGCCTTTACAAAATACTTGAGTTATTTGAATAAACCATGAATGAGCATTCGACCAGAGCATTTTGATGATAGTCTTCAACAGTGTGGAAGCCATCTATCTATCTATCTATCTATCTATCTATCTATCTATCTATCTATCTATATATGTGTTGTTTGAGTCATTGGTCCATAGAGTGGTTTGATGCAACTCTGCATGCTACGCTATCCTGTTCTAACCTTTTCATTTCTACATAACTGCTGCCTCCTACGTCTTCTATAATGTTCTTGTCATATTCATACCTTGGTCTACCCCTACCGTTCTACACTTCCCTCAAAAACCAACTGTACGAGTCCTGGATGTTTTAAGATGTGTCCTATCATTCTATCTCTTCTTCTCGTCAAATTTAGCCAGAACGATCTCTCACCAATTCGATACAGTATCTCTTCATTTGTGATTCGATCTATTCATCTTCAGCATTCTTCTGTAACACCACATTTCAAAAGCTTCTATTCTCTTACTTTTTGAACGAGTTATCGTCCATGTTTCACTTCCATACAATGTCAAGCTCCAAACGAAAGTCTTCAAAACCATTTTTCTAATTCCTATATCAATATTTGAAGTGAGCAAATTTCTTTTCGTAAGGGCCTTCTTTGCTCATGGTAGCCTGCATTTTATGTCCTCTGTACTTCTGCCATCGTTAGTTATTTTACTACCCAAGTAACAGTATTCATCCACTTTCTTGTAGACTTTATTTCCTAATCTAATATTTCCTGCATCACCTGAGTTCGTACAACTGCATTCCATTACTTTTGTTTTGTACTTATTTATTTTCTTCGTGTACTCCTCTCCCAAGACTCTGTCCATACCATTCAGCAACTTCTCCAGATCTTCTGCTGTCTCAGATAAAGTAACAATATAATCGGCAAATCTCAACGTGATAAAATTTTGCAGGCGTAGGATATTAAACTAATGGTGTGGTAGTTTTTACACTTGTCAACACCGGCTTTCTTGGGAATGGGTATAACAACATTCTGCCGACAATCGGATGGCGCTTCTCCTGTCTCATACATCTTGCACACTAAATGGAATAACCTCCCCATGCTGGTTTCTCCTAAAACAGTCAGTAATTCAGAGGGAATGCCATCAATTCCAGGTGCTTTGCTCCTATTTATGTCTCTCAAAGCTCTGTCAAATTCTGACCTCAAAATTGTGTCACCTATTTCATCAGCATCAACAGCCTCTTCTTGTTCCTGAACCAAATCATCTATATCTTTACCTTGTACAACTGTTGGATATGTTCCTGCCATCATTCTGCCTTGTCTTCTTTCCCTAGAAGTGATTTACCATCTGAGCTATTAATATACATACACCTAGTTTCCCTTTCTCGAAAGGTTTTCTTGATTTTCCTGTATGCAGCATCTACCTTTCCTAGAACCATACAACTTTCAATGTCCTTGCACTTCTCCCTCAGCCTTTATTCCTTAGCTGCCCTGCACTTCCTATCCACTTCATTCTGTAATTGCCTGTCTTCTTTTCTGCCCTCTCCACTTTTTGCATTCTTGTATATTTGTTGGTCATAGATCAGATCTAGTATCTTTTGAATTATCCATTGATACTTAGTTGATCTTTCCTTTCTTCCTAACATCTCTTCAGCAGCCCTACTGTCCTCATTCTTCATGACTGTTCATTCTTCTTCTACTATGTTTCCTTCAGCTTTTCCATTTAGTCCTTGTGCAACATGTTCCTTGAAACAATCCTTCACACACGTTTCTTTCGACTTGTCTAGATCCCATCTCACTGGATTCCTTCCCTTCTTCAATTTCTTCAACTTCAGATGGCATTTCATGACCAACAAGTTGTGATCAAAGTCCACGTCTGCTCCGGGGAAAGTTGCGCAGTCCAGTACCTCGTTTCTGTATCTCTACCTAATCATAACGAAGTCTACTTGATACCTTCCAGTGTCTCCAGGTCTCGTCCTCGTGTACAGCCATCGTTTGTGTTGTTTGAACAAAGTATTAGCAAGGACTAAATTGTGATCTGCGCAGAATTCAAGTAGCCTACTTCCTCTTTCGTTCCTTCGTCCCAATCCGAATTCTCCTACTGCATTACCTTCTCTTCCTTGGCCTACCACTGCATTCCAGTCTTCCATCACAATTAGAACCTCACGACCTTTTATAATAATTTATTGCAGCCAGATGGCCATATAATGGGATACAACAATAGGTTTCAAGGTTACAAAGTAAGCATGAAATAGTGTCACACAATATACTGCGATTTACAGATGCTCGAGGCGGTTTAGTCTTTGCTATAGTCAAGTATGCTCTTTTCCCTTTTACTACACAGTGTTATGTGGTATTTGTCACATGGATTCTCACACAGAGAACATATACATTCTTTGTTCGGTTCATGATATTTTATGTTTTTGCAAATTTTGTGATGGAAGCCGTGTACGGCGAGTCTAGTGATTACGTTCTTTAGTTCCTGATTTTCCTGTGTCCATTGTCTATCGCTCATTGCTTCCGTTGCGTAAAAATCCAGTGGTATGTCCTGTTGCTTCAGATGCTTCTGCTCAAGTACCTTCTCCATTTGCAGGGTAGATGGCAGGTGTAGTTTGAATCGGAGGTCTTCTATATAGAAAGGTTCCCTTGCTAATTCATAGATTAGTCTGGACGGTGACGATCCTGCCACGCCCAGTGCTCTCTTAAGGAATCGTGCTTTTACCTTTTACATACTGTATTAAATCTTCTATCTCTTCGTGTAGTAGGCATATAGACCTGCACAATTTTAGTGGGCATTGGTTTGGTGTCTATCTTGACAACAATAATCCTTTCACTATTCTGCTCTTAGTATACTCCGTACGGCTCTACTTCTAAATTGACGTTTCGGCAGATTTTGGCTCTGTCTGGTGGTTATGCGCTGAAGCATAGACACCCAACCAATCCCAAGCTGTCATTCATATCGATTTATATCGGCAGAGCACGATCTCGAAACTTAGTTGCCAACTCTAATGTTTACATTCACCACGTGGTTAACCTATCTCGCTCAACGTGTATATGCTATTCGGTACGGTTCGCGATCTTTTGCATTCTCCTTCAGTAATTAGTGTGTTTTTCATATTGTCGGAGGGTTCCAGTGACTGAGATCAGTAGAGTGTTTCCTTTATAGACCATAACCTCCTTCCTGTGCCAGCCATTAACGGTGAGTGATGTGTTATTTCCTCATTCTCTATTGTTCTTAATAATATATTCTCTTTTAGTGTGAGATGCTGTTAGTAGTGTAGTTTTTGTGAATTTGTTTTCAATCCATATTCATTCGTTTTTCTGAGTACGGTATTACATTTTACAAGGGCTGTTTACCGCGGTCGTATTGCATCAGCTGTTCTCGTGGGCGTAGCGCGCTGGCAACAGAGGAAAGGCGATGCTCATTTGTTTTGCGAAACTTCAATTTAGAAGTAAGGCCGTACGGAGTATAGCTTACGTGTTGCCCTATTTTCTTATTCGTTATTAAACCAACTCCTGCATTTCCCCTGTTTGATTTTGTGTTGATGATTCGGTAGTCGCCTGACCAAAATTCCTGTTGTACTTCACTTTTACCAACTACATCTAACTTTAGTCTATCCATCTCCCTTTTCAAATTCTCTAACCTACCATAACGATTCAGACTTCCAACATTCCCCCCCCCCCGACTCGCAAAATGATGGTATCCATCTTCCTGTGATCGCCTCCTCTTGTGTAGTCCCCACCCAGAGATCCGAATGGGGGACTAGGTTACCTCCGGAATATTTTATCCGGGAGGAAGGCATCATCAGTACATCATTCATACAGAGAGAGCTGCATGTCCTCGGGGGTTAGTCCTACGGCTGTAGTTTCCCATTTCTTTCAGCCGTGTGGCAGTATCAAGAGATCTAAGTCATGCTGAGTCTATCATCTGGACTGCCACCCTTGCAACTTCTGAAAGGCTGCTACCCCCAATTTTGATGAACTATTTGTTAGTCTGGTCTATCGACAGATACCCATCCGATATTGTTGCACCTGTGGCTCAGCTATCTGCTTCACTGGGATGCGCAAGCCTCCCCACTGCGGCAAGGTCACATGGTCTGCAGGGGAGGATATATACACATACAGTAGAACCTCTAAATAATGTTTTTTACAGGGAACTTATTTTTTTTACCTTAAACAACTGCTGGCATTGTACTTAGTGCAAAAACATATTATCCCGGTGTTAGAGGAGACCTCATGCTTGCTGAAGATAGACCCTCTTGCACTTAGCAAGGAATCGATATGGAAGATGATCAGTCGCATTCAGTATAAATGCTGCAGTAGAGTGTATGAATACTGATAACGGATAAAAACTAACATGCCCGAATTTGTCCGTAATAACGGATGAATCAGTAAAAAGGTTGTCCTTGCAACCGAAGGATGTTGCACAGATTAATATAGGAATTTTCGAAGATTATAATAACATTGTCATTATAACGGGGGTTCTCTTCTGCTGCAGTGGCCACGATTGGATGTGTATCTGAGGTGGACATCTCAATTTAGTCCTAAGTGCCCGCGCTCTACATTCCTCTTCTGCCTTGAATTATCCTTAGCAAGCTTATGACCTCATTTTCATAGGTTCCTAATGTCCCATAACCAAAACGAATAGAAATAAATATATGAGAATTTTAACATTTCCGTAACGCTAAATGCGGGTTTTGCCCTATTGTGAATTACGTTAAATCGAATATAAAATTGCATTGCTCTTATGGAATAATTTTCAGGACTGAAAATTTCTTCCTTTGAATGTGGGTTTACGTTAAATCCAGGTCATACGAAATCGGTGTTATACTTGATATGTATATATATACGAAGGTTGGAACTTAAATAGTGGCACCTATTTATTTACAACAGATACAAAAGAGTTACATGTTAGCAACCTTTACTGTCCTTCAATGTGGTCACCAGCATTGTGTATAACCCGTTGCCAGCGATGTGGAAGTCATAGTATACCTTGAGCAGAGCCTGTTCTGTTGATGGTGCTAATAGAACGGTCTACAGCCTGTCGAATCTGCAACAGTTCGGAAGCGAATGCCATAAAGTGGTTCCTTCATCTTCGGAATCAAATCGAAATCACAAGGACTTAAGTCCGGGGAGTATGGTGGATGGTACAGTACTTCCCAGTCTCATCGACCGAACAAATCAGCCACAGCTTGCGCTGTATGCGCCTGAGCATTATTGTGCAAAATGATGGGTGGATTCTGCAGAAAGTGTTGCCTCTTCTTTCTCAAAGCTGGTCGCAGGTGGTGCTCCAAAAACGAACAGTAATACTGTACATTGACGGTCTGCCGTGGAGGAATGTAATGCTTTAGGATAACACTATCACAGTCGTACACGAGGATCACCATAACTTTCACCGTACTGGGGCTCTGACGAACTTTCGACTTTCGTGGTGACCCAAAATGACGCCATTCGTTTGATTGGCGTTTCAGTTTTGGCTCGTACGATTTGGTCCATGTCTCATCCAGGGTTATGATACGGCGTAAGAAAGTCTCTCCTTCACGCTCATAGTGCTCCAAGTGTGTCTTAGCAGTGTCGTAACGCAACCATTTGTGCATTTCCGTCAAATCATGCGGAACCCATCTTGATGCAGTTTTTCGCATGCCCAGGCGTACGCTAATCTGGTTTCTTGGGCGAGCTCACGAATTGTCTGGTTTTGATCATTGTCCAGTAATTCGGCAAGAGCATGCACTTCTTCTTCACTGATGCTCGTAGGACAACCTGCTTGATGAATGTCCGCCACAGTTTGCCGACTATCGTTGAAGGCTTTTACCCAACGTGCCACGGTTCTGTAAGGCAATGCAGATTCCCCGCACGCCTCTTGAAGACCTTGATGACACTGTCGTGCTGTACGACCTCTGGCACATTCAATTTTGATCCAACTCCCTTGTCGTGGTTTCCCATTTTCACACCAGGCAAATCCTGGGGCTGTACCTTAATTAAGGCCACGGCCGCTTCCTTTCAGCTCCTAGGCCTTACCTATCCCATCATCGCTGTAAGATTTATCTGTGTTGGTGCGACGTAAAGCCGCAAAAAAAAAAACAACTCCGTTGTTCCTGGTTGGAAAACAGTGACGTTACTTTAGACCGCTAGCTCAAAAGTGACTGTGTTTCTCTCGCTTGTACTCACGCAGGTGATGTGGGAAGGGCGAGTCCATTTGCTCTGATTTAAGGTAGGTATGTAACCAACGTGTGC
Source organism: Anabrus simplex (assembly GCF_040414725.1). Lineage (NCBI taxonomy): Eukaryota > Metazoa > Arthropoda > Insecta > Orthoptera > Tettigoniidae > Anabrus > Anabrus simplex. The sequence continues at coordinate 73,622,998 of NC_090273.1, forward strand.
TATCAGCGGCAATATTAGATTCTGTTGCATAGCGTCTTCTCAGCAGTGTTGCCACTATTTAAGTTCCAACCCTCGTTTATATATACACATACACAGTACTGATGCATTTTGCCAAAAATGTCTTTTATTACATATTAGTGATATAAGCTTGGATGGCCAAATCTAAAAACTTGCATTTCTTTTCCGCATTGCTACACAGTATATCTAGGGATCAGTCATTGCCTTTAACACGTTGAGTGCCACAGTGGATATAAGTGTCCGTTTGCAGAGGGTAAAAATAAAATTTTAGCCCACAGAGCAATATACTGTATTTAAAAAAATATTGGCACCCAACATGTTAATGGTATTTGTTGATTGATGCAGCCTTGACTTTTGCTTGACTTTTATCTCGGAACAGGTGTACAAAAGTTGAAAATACGGGGTGACTCAAAAGTCTGTTAATATTAGACGAGGCAGTACTTCACGGTTATTGGAAGTGGAGAGGTAAAAAGCTCATTAGAGTATCCCAAAATAAATTGGTAAAATAAATAAATTGATGGTAATAAATAAATAATTAAATAAATAATAAAAAAATATGAAAGCTGTTCATGTAAACGTAAATTACGTGATCATTAAGATGCTCATTAAAAGAACCCTTGCATAGTTTTCGAAAAGATTTGAAATATGAGAAAGAATAATAACAACAGGAATAAAAATAATAAACAACATGTCAGTGATGTGCCAAGGAGAGGGCACAAGGGACGTGACATGGCGTGTCTAAAGTAGGTAGTGGACTACAGCTATTGGACCCACGCCAATGACAGTGCAGCGGTTATCCAAACACCTCGCAGGTAATGCCGGAGTGGTGACAAAGCAGGACATTAATAAGATAAGTTCTCGAATTTAAGTTCCTAAATATTAAACAGGGATAATAAATATTATTTCTAAATATTTGAGTGTGACTTGATAGAATTTGATGATGTTCTTTTAAGAATGAAACGAGTCATTCTTTTTTAAATAGTGTGCATTTACAGACTGTGAATCTCGTTGTTGAATCCGTATTGATGGTTGAACTTCTTACAAAATTGTTCAAAACTATTTTAATCCTCCTAGTCAACACTATATATATTTTTACATCCAATTAAGATGAAAGTTCACATGTAAGTAGACATGTTTCGACACAGCATTGGGTCACCCTCAGACATATTGTATGATGCATTAAAAACCATAGAAAACACACAAAATGAAATGTTAGTTAAAAAGTTAGAAAGTATGATGAAAGTAAAAAAAAACTGTGAAATGTTGCTCGTTAACACAGTCTTGAGCTGGAAGTCTTTCTGTTTCAATACCTTTTGTTGTCGTTTGGTGTGGTTCAACTGCTATCTGTACACTGTTGGCTTATTTTTTGTGTTTTGACCTGGGCCGATATACATAAGCATTATTGAAGTTGAACCGTCTGATTTTTAATGTTACGTGGCCCACTTGTATCACCCATGCCTTGCATCTCGATTGCGGGAGCTGGACTCCATGATCAGAGAATAATCCAGAGTGGCTCCAGTGACCCCCTTACCAGGCCGGTGGACTGCTGAGCTGTTGACTTTGCTATGCTAGTATACCACTATGGCCTTGCATGAAATCCTGGTGTGCTTGCTTTCCAAATTATAGTTTTTATTTTTGATATGTTTCAAATTGAGTTTGATAAAGCATTTGTTTTTTCTTGCAAAACGTATTAGATTAGCTTGAAATGGACAGTACTTGCCAGAATTCTCAGACTGGACGTTAAAAGTGGCATTATTCTCAGAGTTCGTGAAGAAAACGCTTCAGTTTTGATAACTAAACTCTCTGATAACTGGTATAATAATGTAGAAATATCTTGCAAGTATTTCTCTCTCTCTCTCTCTCTCCCACACACAGAGCGTACTGTAGAAATGTGAGCGCCATGGGATTGTAGTGCTAAGTGCAAGTAAACAAATTGTGGCACAGGCTGTTGGCTGCAATGAGTACCATCAAGCAACACAAACTTCTAGTACCACTAGATTGTACCGGTCTGGCCATCTAGCCAAAACCGTACAGTGAACTTTTCTGTGGGACCATGCCGGTACCTCGGGGTGCTAGGAATTTTTATTGTATTTGGTACTTACATGAGATCATGCCAGTGAAACCCCTTGACATAAACAGTCATCATAATGATCAATTAACATAGTCCTACAATTTAAATACCTTGGAGATATCGTTATGCAACGCATAAGTGAGGAAGCAACACGGATAAATAGAACCAATGAAATGAAAAAAAAAGCACAATTTCTAACCTGGTCAATTTATAACAAAAAATGCTTGTCACTGGACACCAAGATCCAACACTACAAAACTGTAACTTTGCCCGAAGCCACTTATGCTTGGAAAACCTTGTTCCAAATTAAAAATGAAAGAACTGATCAGCTCCTTGAAACTGAAAGAAGAAGTATTAGAACTTTCGTAAATAAAAAGTACCAGGTTGAAGGAGTCTGGAGAATCCTCCCCAATGAAACTGTCCATCGAGAGATCGACCCATTTACCAGCACGATGAAGAAGAAAAGAATCTCTTGTTTCTTTCACATCTTACGATTACCAGTAAACAGCATTTTAGGACACCTAGTGATGAGAAAACTGGGAAAGAAGCCAGGAGGGCATAGGATCAAAGAAATTCAAGAGGATCTCAAAACAGTTGGACTCGAAATTACAGATGCAGAGAACAAGAATAAAATTACCACCCTTCTTAATCACAAATTTTCCACTGAAATGATTCACTGAAGGCCCTTAAAGATTTCAGATGAATTAAGAACCCTGTGACCAGAACGAATGAAGAAGTACTGGGCAGATAAGAAGAATCAAACAGTACAACCTTCAAAGAAAAAGTGTACATGGAAGACTCAAGTGGTCCAATGTGGCCAGTAAAGTTAATAATAATAATAATAATAATAATAATAATAATAATAATAATAATAATAATAATAATAATAATAATAATTTATATTATATTATATATTATTATATATATTATATTATATTATTATTTTATATATTATATTATTATAATTTATATTATATTTATTTATAATAATTTATATTATTATTATTATTATTATTATTATTACTATTATTATTATTATTATTATTATTATTATTATTTTGGCCACCAGGATGTTTCTTGCTGTGTGTCCTGGCAGTCGACGTGTTAATTCAGGCACAGTTGCCAGCCATGAAGGTTGTGTCTGCAATTTAGATTACATACAAAACTAGAGATTAGGTGACTATTGTGGCAGTATTTACAGCCGTGTAAAACTACAAGCTCGCTTAATATTGCTCTTAACACGGCAGAAGAATCGCTGTGTTGTTAAGTTACATTGGTACAGTCCTCTCATTTGTGCTGCTATCTTGGTATTCCAGCGTGTCCCCTGTCTTCTTTAAATAATCCCATGTATGTGTAGATTTTCCCCCATATATGCTTCAAGAAGATTTTTTTTTTTTTCCAGGTATGAACCAGAAATATTCCCTGGTTTAATATATCGGATGCTGAAACCAAGACTAGTATTGCTGATATTTGTGAATGGGAAGGTTGTAATGACTGGTATGTATTTTATTTGTTGTTGTTTTTTGAGTCATCAGTCTGCAGACTTACTTGATGCAGCCCTCTATGCCACCCTTTCCTGTGCTAACCTTTTCATTTCTACATAACTGCTGCATCCTACATCTGCTCTAATCTGCTTGTCATATTCATACCTTGGTCTACCCCTACTGTTCTTACTCCCTATACTTCCCTCAAAAACCAACTGCACAAGTCATGGGTGTCTTTAAGATGTGTCCTATCATTTTCTCTTTCCTTCTCATCAAATTTAGCCACAACAATCTCCTCTCACCAATTCGATTCAGTATCTCTTCATTTGTGATTTGATCTACCCATTTCACCTTCAGCAGTCTTCTGTAACACCACATTTCAAAAGCTTATATTCTTTTTCCTTCTGAGCGAGTTATCGTCCATGTTTCACTTCCATACAATCCCATGCTCCAAATTAAAGTCTTCTAAAACATTTTTCTAATTCCTATAGCAATATTCAAAGTGAGCAAATTTGTTTTCTTAAAAAGGCCTTCCTTGCTTGTGCTAGTCTGCATTTCATGTCCTCCTTACTTCTGCCATCATTAATTATTTTACTACCCAAGTAACAATATTCATCCATTTCCTTTAAGACTTCATTTCCTAATTTAATATTTCCTGCATCACCTGACTTCGTACAACTGCAGTCCATTACTTTGTTTTGGACTTACTTATTTTAATCTTGTACTCCACCCCCAAGACTCCGTCCATACCATTCAGCAACTTCTCCAGCCCTTGATTCTTATCACTGCAGACTGATTTTTATGTAGATTGCAGATAATTATTTCTCAGTACCTGATCCCAATCACCTTCAGAATCTCTTGGTCCTTTCTTTAGTCATGAAAATTCATAATAGTACAAAGCAGGACTAATTATGTTTTGATCGATGCATAGACATAATATCCTTTGGAATTTATGCCACAAGAAATTAGGCAAAACTGCAGGGAAAGGGAATGCTTTGCAAAGTACTTTGCTTTCACAGAAAGGAACCACGATCGATCACAATTGTTCCAAGCGTGTTTTGTGAAATGAAAGAATACCAGAGAGCAGATTCTCTGTATACAGCAACTGATTGAGAAAAGCTGAAAATTCAACATCACCTTGGTTAAATCTTTCCTTGACTGCAAAAAGGCCTGTGATTCTGTCAAATGGCAAGAACTGTGGATAGTCCTTGGACAAATGGAAACTCCTAAACATGTAGTGTGGGTTATAAGAAAAAATCTGCATAATACAAACACATATCATGTTTAAGTAAATAAACTTAAGTCACAAATTTTTGCTATTACCATTTAGTATGATCACATTTTTCCTAGCCCTGAAAATGTTATTTGTCATTCCTTGTGAAACAAACATGCTTTTCAACTTGGGTAAGATCCGTCGCCACAGTTGCCTGATTACAGGAAAAGGCCTTAAATTCCTGAACTTCACAAGATAAGTTGCACGTTCGGGGAGCCTCAGGAATGTTAATTTTTGCTTGCTGGTTAGCACCAAGATTGCTGATTAACACATTGAGTCTATTTGTACTTGTATTTCGCATTCCATTCAGACGTTAGAAATTAATTTTGTGTTGAGTGGTACAGTGAAGTTTTTCGCGTGATACGGTTGCCAATATCTGGATTAGAAACATAATCGTGCAAAATTGACTAGCGTGGTGCATACTTGTCTTGTCACACCAGGCAAATGCTGGGCCTGTACCTTAATTAAGGCCACAGCCGCTTCCTTCCAACTCCTAGGTCTTTCCTATCCCATCGTCGCCATAAGACCTATCTGTGTCGGTGCGACGTAAAGCCCCTAGCAAAAAAAGAAAAAAAAACAACAACAACTTGTCTTGTGATAAACCTTGGTATGGATACGGAAAAAGTAAAGTTCCTTTCTAATGGAGACATTAAAATCTTTCAGGAAGTGGAACTTGGATCTTGTAGTTGGTATTGGTTGAACTCGCACCTTCGAGTTTCGACTCGATCGATTCGACTTGGTCAGCGATTTTCAAAATGGCGGTCAAAGACATTCTATCGCAGTCGCACAGTGCTGAGTATCACCTCCAATTCATTGTCTAAGAGTGTGACCAGAAAATGTTTTTCAATCCACTGCTCCGAAATAAAAGGCTTCTACTAACATTTTTTTAGAAAGAGAGTGATCTGCAATAGTACTTAAATATTTTTAATGGCCCTCGTGCATATGTTTTCATATTTGTTGTTTGGTGTTTTTTACACCATTCAGTGCACTTATTTTATAAGCCCCAGCAGAAAAGGTTTTCATATTTGTTCTCTCGTGTTTTTCGCACCTTTTAATACTTTCCTCATCTTGAGAAATGGTAGATATAGTTTTCACTTTACCCGCGGATACGCGACGTAAAATGACTTCATGTCGGAAAAAATCATATCTAGTGTTTCCATATCCCTGTTGGTTAGTTTTTATTCGTATATTTAATAGTACGTTTTCTCGCTTAACACGTTCATTTTTGTTGCCCCCTGCAGAAATGCCTTAACAACCTTTTTACTGTATCTGAATTTATATAGTAATTTTTTACGGGGGTTAGTAAAGTTACAGCTATAGAAATAAGATCGTAAAGATTGTGCTTGCATATTTCTTCAAACATCACCCTTTTAACGTTTCATTGAAATTGCTTCTTTCTTCTGCCTCTCTCAGGAAGGTTTTGGTGAGATGGGTTTAAGGCCAGATGTCCTTCCTAATGTCACATGGTTTTTCAGGTGTAAATTCCAATCCAGGGTCGACCGAGAATCGTCTGGGCATAAATCCAGTAGCTGAGCCATTGTGCTAATCACACCCCCTGACCTTTTATAGAAATTATATAAAAAAATGAATCTTAAGTTTGGATGTAATTCAACCAAAGTTTACAATTTACTATTTAATGCTTATTCAAGTTTCTTCCTATCCCTTCCTAGTGAAGTTAGGTTCTACCTACATCCACTGTACACATGCATTTTCCAAAAATCCGGTCCCTATTGATTGTGTAATAGGCAGCAGCTTAAAGGCTGATGAATGTTGCAGTTTGATATCTGTACACCCAGATCCTAAGGAATTGTTGGTATATGTTCTTTACTGATATGTCGGAAGGAAGATTTCAATGTGGAGATTCCATTAATGTGTATAAATAATTTGAATTCCCCGTCTAGTATCGTTCTGTCTATTCCATCTATTTCATTTGGTTGGCATATGAAGCTCCTCTGCCATGTATAGTACAGAATTTTCTCTGATATCGCGCAGCTGTGAGCTTGCATTCGAAGATAGTGGCTTCAAGTCGCACTGTCAGCAGCCCTGAAGATAGTTTTCCATGATTTCCTATTTTCACACTGGGCTTTACATTAAGGCTATGGCTGCTTCCTTCCCACTCCTAACCCGTTCCTATCTCATTGTCGTCATAAGACCTATCTGTGTCGGTGCGATATAAAGCCGATTGTATTTTTTTTAAATCCCTGAAAAATGATACATTTTCACTGGGAGGCATGATGAAATGAACTCTTGTCATTATCCGTAGGTGGTACAGCTCTTTTCAGGCACCTCCCCTCCTGTGGAGGTGAACTGCATGTACCATTTTAATCACATGCCAGCTCTCCTGCCTTTCTTAAATCCGGTAGTATTTGGAATCGAACCCGGTCCCTAAGGACGGTAGCTAATAGCACTAACTGTTATGATACGGAGATGGATGGGAGGCGTGATAATAGGAGTGGTATAATCACTGGGCTCTTACCAAGGCGGCTATTGTTGGAATCTTGGGTAAGGTACGTGCGATTTTTGAAATGATTAGTCTCACAACCTTGTGCTTTGAATTCCATGTAATCCTTGAGGTACCATAGGTATGATCCACTGTATGAACAGTCGTGTAAAACTAATAAGCTTTCTGAGAATGTTTCCTAGAAATTAACAATCCATTACTGATAGACCTTGAGTTGATGCCAATCTGGGAGCATTAGGCTGGGAGTGGCATTCCCCGTTCTCTTCTTTTGTTGTTGACACCAGTGTCTAATTTCATGTTATCTTTATACCTCTACAGAATTTTTCTGAAGAGTAATCATTTTTCTTCTTTTTGTGTCCCTTTCTTTTCTTTAATTGATAACCATGAGTCTCTGTGGGGGTACACTAGCTCATCTTCAGTTGACGTCTTAGGGGGCTGATATCTAATTGTTTTGCTTTTTAACACATCATTTACAATTCACATTTTTTTAATAACCAGCTTATTAGTAAACGCCTCTGATTTCTTCCAATTAACAACAATTCTAACTAGATGTTGTAGCTGTAGATGAGCATTTTGGCGGTCAGCTGTAAGTCTTCAGTAAGGTGTACGCTGGAATAACAATACCAAAGCTAAGATTCCTTATCTGTAATCTCTTCCTTGGCTAGTCAGTCCTAGTCACATGGGGATTTCAGGATATGAACTGGTAAATTAGGCTACTAAAGAAGCAGTACTATTACCACCTAGATCTGTGAATGTATGTACTAGGGATGTTTGTTCTTTTCTCCGAACCATCTGAAAGTCCTGGGAGTTGGAGTGTCTAAATGTCCAAATTCCCAACAAGCCAAGAACAATTCACGCATTGAAGCCCACACCTGACTGGGGCTGCTTAAATTGCTTGTATGTCCCTTAAGTATAGGTCAAGGTTCTTTTTTTGCTAGTGGTTTAATGTTGCGGTAACACATCAAAAGGTTTTTGGCGATGCAAGGATGGCAAGGGGATAGGATTGGGAAGGTAGCAGCTGTGGATTAAGGTACAGCCACAGCAATTGTCTGGTGTGGGAAACAATCTTCAGGGCTGCCGATAGTGGGTCCCAACATCTCCTGAATCGAAGCTAACCGGGCGAGTTGGCTGTGCGGTTAGGGGCGTGCAGCTGTGAGCTTGCATCCGCGAGATAGTGGGTTCTAATCCCACTGTAGACAGTCGTGAAGATGGTTTTCCATAGTTTCCCATTTTCACACCAGGCAAATGCTGGGGCTGTACCTTAATTAAGGCCACGGCCGTTTACTTCCAACTCCTAGGCCTTTCCTATCGCATTGTTGCCATAAGACCCAACTGTGTCGGTGTGATGTAAAGCCACTAGCAAAAAAAAAAAAAAAAAAAAGAAAAAAGAAAGAAAAGAATCCAAGCTCACAGGTACTTGGCCCTAACCAGATGGCCAACTTGCTCGGTGGGTCGGTCTGTTGACAAGTTAGAGAAGTATTAGGAAATACAAGACATACTCTGTCACTTGGCAAGATCTCCTCGCGTCTACTTGATAGATGTTGAAGCAACTGTTTTCTTTGTGTTCTCATATTATTCATTTTTATTTATTCATAAAATTGCCACCAACACCGTGATTTGTCAGAACTGAAATGGAAACTGAGAGTGCCGTAGGTAAAGCCCTGCGCAGATATACAAAATATTATCTGCATCCGCGAATGGTTATCTGCGGATATTGTTAATATTTAACTGCAGTATATTACACCCAAGGTTTTGAAATGGATAGATCTATTAATATAATACAATAGGTCTGATACCTGGCCAGTTAAATCTGCTATGGTAATGGAGTAAACCATACAGCCAGTGTCTCTGTGTCGAGTGTTGGGCAGCGATAAATAGCCTGACTCACTATAAGAACCAACGGCTAAGGGCGGAGGAGTCCTTATAGAAGGGAAATGGGCCCTTAGTGAAGGCAATGCCACTGAAACCCCATATCAGCTGTAGCGTCTGTACTCCAGAGGAGCGGCTATAAAAGGAGTCTGTTCTCCATTTTAGGAGCGGCCTACAAGTTTACATCTGCCAGTAGCTCTAAAATGCCTTTGGGAGTGGTGAACCCATCGTAATAAAAGCCTAGGTGATGACCAGTGTACTGAAGCCTCGGAAAATGTTATGGCGTTTCCCGCAGGCGGCATGCAAAATGCTGGGGTGTTCCCCACAGGCGATGTGCAGTTCTTGTGATGCTGGGAGAAATGTGAGAAATGGGCAACCAGCAACCAAATACATCAAGATGGCGACCATCAGTGTAGTGACACTAACAGGGAAAGTGGAAGAAATTGTAGATTTTATGGTATAGCATTGTTGGGAATCAGTGAGACCATATGGAAAGGAAAAGGTGAGAGGAAACAAAAGAAAGGATATACCTTAAACTATAGTGGAGGAAGAGAAGCAAAAAATGGTGTAGGTCTCTTAATTAGAAAAGACCTAAACAAATACCTAGAATTGGTGGAAAACATAAATGATAGGTTGATTAAGGTCAGAATGAGACTTGAAACTCGTGTTACAGATATAATTCAAGGGTATGCTCCACAAACAGGAAATACAGATATGGATCTAGAGGAATACCTTGAATATCTGGAAGGCCATATACAGGACAAACAAGTTGTGATCATAGGAGACATGAATGCCCAAGTAGGTCAGAAAATGAAAGGAGACAAAGAGATTATTGGACCATTTGGATATGGGAAGAGAAACAAGGCTGGAGATATTTTGGTAAGACTTTTGTAGAAGAAATGAGCTGATCATTGGTAACACATGGTTTTGAAAGAAAAACAGTCAGAAGATAACAAGATATAGCTGGCATAACAAAATCAAAACTCTGATCGATTACATTTTGGTCAAGAAAGGAAAATGTTGGTAGATGTAACAGCTCTCCCGAGTGAATCTTTTGAAGGAGATCACAGAGTTGTGATAGCTAAGTTAAAGATGGGAAAGATACAAATGATGACTGAGATTAGGCAGAGAAAGTTAAGGGTGCGGAAATTGCAGGAGAAGGAAATAAATGAAGAGTTCCAGACACAAATTAAAACAAGTATACCTAAGGAAGACATCAAAAGGGTCGAAGAAGAATGGGTGTACTTTAAAACATTCATAGTGGAGTCTGCAGAAAAGATCTGTGGAAGAGTATCAGGAAGGAAGAAAGATCAAGAAACGCCCTGGTGGAATGACAGGGTAAAAGATATTGTTAAACGGAAGAAACAAGCTTGGAAAAGATGGCTGAGAAACAGAACAACAGAATGCAAAACAGAATACAGGCAGTGCAAGAAGGAGTGTTTCAAGGTGGTTCAAGAAGAGAAAAAGAAATGCTGGTGAAAATTCACTGAATCTCTGCAAGAAGATACAACTGGAAGCAAAAAGATCGCATTCCAATGGGTAGAATAGAAAAAAATAACCCAGGTGAAGGTGCTAACTTCATTAAAAATGAACAGGAGGAAGTGATGACACAGAAGCAGGATATATTGCAGAGGTGGGGGGGGGAAACAGCTTTACAACGTGCAAAATACCTCGGTACAAGGAGAAATCGAAGAAACAGATTTAGTGCAGATGGAAGATAAAAGAATGAAACGAGGCAAGGCAGCTGGAATTGACGAGGTCACCATAGAAAAGATAATAGCAGCAGTAGAAGTTGGTTTACAGTGGTTGTATAGTCTCTTCAGAGTGATATGGAGAGAAAAGACTGTTCCAAAAGAGTGGACAAAAAGGATCATTATACCAATTTTCAAGAAAGGAGACAGGAAGCAATGTGAAAATTACAGAGGAATGACACTGATACCTCATACAGCTAACATCCTTGAAAGAATCTTGGATAAACAAATAAGAGACAGAGTAGAGGGAAAATTGGCAGAACACCAGTATGGATTCAGAAGAGGCAGGTTCATATTTGACCCAATATTTACATTACATCTAATGATGGAAAGGTATTGGGAATATGGAAAGGACATGGTAGTAACATTTCTAGATTCTGAAAAGGCATATGACAGTGTCCCAAGGAATTTGGTATGGAAAACATTGACAGAGGCATATATTGAGAATGAAACAATGCAGATGGTAAAAGCGTTGTATCAAAATTGCAAAAGCTGTGTTAGAACCAAAGTGGGTCAAACTGAATGGTTCAGAGTTGAGACAGGCTTAAAACAGGGAAGTGAATTGTCTCCCTTACTCTTCATTATCATCATGGATAGAATTCTACATAATATCAAGGAGAAGTTGATGGGTGAGCAAGTAAAGTTTATGCTCTTTGTTGATGACATTATAGTTTGGGGAGATAATGAAGAGGAAGTACAGACACTAGTTGATTTATGGAATGAGGAGATAAATTTTGGAATGAAGATTAGTATTGCGAAAAGTAAAACTTCGATCATGACGAGAGGTAACAGAGAATCCAGGGAAGTGATAAAAGTAGGAAATGAACACCTTGAAGTAGTGAAAATTTTTAAGTATTTGGGCAGCATGTCACAAGATGGAAATTTGGATAGAGAAATTGATTTAACAATACAGCAGTCTGCAAGTTTCTACTAGTGTGTGAGAGGCATTGTATGGCACGAAGATGTGCTATTGAAGTGCAAGAAGGTTTTATACTCATCCTATTTTAAACCTATACTGACCTATGCTTCAGCAGCCTGGATGTTGACTAAGCGGAACCAAAGTAAGATGCAAGCAGCTGAAATGAGGTTCTTGAGGAGCATACAGGGAAAGACAAGACGAGATAGAATACGAAATGGGAAACAAGGAGAAGCATGGGAGTGTGTAAACTTCAAGAAGAGGTTGATATAGCAAAGCTGAAATGGTTTTGGACACATGATTAGAATGCCAGGAGAGAGAATATCAAAGAGAACATTCATGGATACAGAGACTGGAAAGAGGCCTAGGGGATGGTCTTGAATGAGATGGAGGAGCTCTGTTGTGGACTGTATTGCAAATAGAGGATTCGATAGCAATAAAGTACTAGAAGAGGAGTGGTGGAAAGATAAATGTGGACGGCTTTGGTACATTAACTTACCCAGAGAGAATCTGGAAAAGGGAATGGGTGAAGGTGGTGGTCTGATACCTGGCACCAGAACTCCCACAATCACGGGTTTCTGAGAGATTTTCTCTTGCGACAACTACATTCATATTGACCTCTGTTCTTTCCATTAATTGTGGGTAGGAGCCAGTTAGGTTACAGTTAGATTTACCGCTTTATGGTCTCGAGGCTCTTTATATATCACCATTCTCCCATACCAATGTCAGGGGTCACCTAACCACAAGCAAAAATAAGATTATACCTGAGTGAAAATGAACATACTTCATTATATAGAAATTATCAGCAGAATTATCCACACTGTCATACAGTTTGCATCCGCGGGTATCCATATCCACATGGGGCTCTAGCCATAGGAGAAATGATCAGTAAATCAGATTACACTTATCGATGGCCTAGAATGAATACCTCATATCTCACAAAGTTCTTCCTATCCATTAATTCCCTTAAGACTGGTCACGCCTTCCAGCCACATTTGGGTATGCAGTTCATCAGAACAATGTTCGTTGGGTAGATTTTCCTATGCTTCCTAGTAAAGTAAAATGAACCTTATAAAAGTTATACTCTAGGAGTTAGTAAATACGTCATGCAAACATACTTTCCTATAGTACGGTACGGTAAGGTTCATTTTCCATCACACATCTGCATAGGAAAAAGAACACAACGAACATTGTTCTGATGGACTGCATATCCATGTGTGGCTGGGAGGCGTAACCAGTCATAAGGGAAATACTGGATGGCAAGAACTTTGGGAGATACGAGGTATTCATTCTAGGCCATCGTTATGTGATTTTTACTTATCGTAATTTGATTAAAAATATATATATCTTTAAAGATCATGTAAAGAATGATTGGAAATAAGTGTCAAAAGCCTGTGCTTTTGGGAACCGAGGGGTGAAGAATTGGCTGTGACTCAATGTGTTGAGAAGGCAACTGTGGTGTGATGGCAGTCACCAGAGAGAGAGAGGGAGGGAGGGTGGGGGTTGGTGGTTGCGGCATAATTTTGTGCTGGTTGTGGATAGGTCATGGAATATCTACACACACCTTCCATTGTGCTAATGTGGTGTTGATTTTATTGCAACCCACTTCCTCACTAAGTGTGTGGATCTCTCTTGTCTAAGATGGAACTTCGGTCGACCGGGAACGTTCAAACTTGTACAAGCTGGTGATGTGCTTTCTACTGATTTCATTTCCTTTATGTATGTCAGTAGACTTGTCAGGTACATATACAATTCAAGTGTTCTGTTACTCAGTGAACTTGTATTTGCTTTAGATATATATTGTCTTATTTCAGCTTTCTAAAATCATTTAACTTATGTAGTATTTTTGCCCAACATTTTCAAAATTCATACATTGAAAACATATTTAATGTTTATTTTTGTTTACATTTAGTTTAAGAGAGGATGGTTGCCCAGTATTACCATTATTCACCACCATTATCACCATTGGTTAGTCAGAGCTGCTTTGACTGGTGTTTTCCTTATATAATAAAAAAAAAGTGAAATAAAGATTGAACCTGTTAAAAAATGAATATCTCAACTGTGAGAAGCGTAATACTGAACGCTTAACCCAGGAAAAATTGTATGTGTTAAAATTACTTTCATTTTATTTAAAGATGTATGTAGATCATTGTTTCTAACTGAACGCTTAACCCAGGAAAAATTGTATGTGTTAAAATTACTTTCATTTTATTTAAAGATGTATGTAGATCATTGTTTCTAATTGCTCAGTTCTTCTTTTTGTCTTACATAGAATTGAAGGTTCACTGTATTTTGTTGGTTAAAAATATCAATATGTACATTAAAGTGCAAAGATATTTTTTCTAAACATTTGTTGTACTGGTGTCACTCTTTTCGCTCAAAATTGCTCTGCATTGTCTGAACAGGTGATGTTGAAATTTTGCAGGTGCCAAAACCCGTCAAGAATTAGTTGAAGCACTGGAGATCACCCAGACGATCGTTACTGCTTTCAGAAAGCGATGATAGTGTACGTAACCAGAGCATACCTGATGTATTCAAAGTGTAATAACTATTTTATTTATAGATTTTTGTAAGATAATTGTTTAAATTATGTTTCATATCTTTGTAGATAACGATTGTGCATCTGATTTTGTGGTACCTTGTATTCCTTGTTGTATGAATGGGTAATGATAGGTTTAGCAAGTTATATACATACTTTCATTGTAAAGATAACACAGTAAAATCTCAATGCATCGTTTATCAGAAGGGGAGGGGGAAAACGACGACGGATGCAGGAAACTATAAATGCGGGCAACATAAAAAGTAGGGGGAAGGCAAAATAATAAAATACGGGTACTGTATTTCGTCATTTTTCGTTATGTGAATATATTATTATTATAAAAACAACAAAAATGGTGCGTGGCTTCCGGAGCCAGGTGCAGGTCTTTCGAGTTGTTGCGTGACGGGCGATCTACGCGCATATGAAAATGCAGCCCTATCTAAGATGAATTCTAATATTTAATTTTGCAAACGAACAGTCCCCAAACCATTGAAATTAACCAAGGAAAGTTGAAATCCTCGACGCGATCAAGACCCCTTGAACCAAAGGCCAACACGCGCTAACCATTTAGCTCATACGATACATAACAGTATCAAAATATTGCAACCATGATATAGGCCTACGCGATGCAAATAAAAAGCGTGACTTTTACACCGTTTCGTTTCACTTTTCTTTACACATTTTGTAATAGTTGAAAACCTTGAAGTTCAGTTCTCTTATTGCAAACTAAGGATATACGTGGATATTACGGCTATAACCTGTATTTAGGAAAATATTCCGTAGACTCTTCGCGAGAGATAGGTTAGATTCACAACACTGCACAGCTCTCGCAGCTTTTCTCAGACGATGTAACAGAGTAGAAATACAACGTGGCTTGTCTCGAACGATGTCACAGCAGCCTGTGCGAGGCTGCCAACTTAGGAACTAGTTGCACGACTAGGCTATGAGAAAGGATTAGGCTTGGTTATATCCGGCTTGTAACAAGACTGTTGGGCAGAGGGCAGCAAAGCAGTTAACAGACCTCTAGCGTCCCACACACCCCACAAGGTACAACGCGATTTATCACCCTGTGACTAATTAAAACGTATCTGGCGCACTGTGTGATTTTTATTTATTTTCAACGATGTTGGCAGCCCTAGCCAGCCTACACCAGCACAGAAAATGGTGGCAAATTTGAGTTTTACACACTCTACGTTTTAATTCTTGTAAATAAGAATACTTCAAGGGGTCGGTTAGTTGGTCAAGTAGAAGCGTTGGCACCAGGAGGCTCGTAGTGAGGGTGCGTGTGAATAACCTGCACACAGCACTCCAGCTTACAAGATCTTTGTTCAAGAATTGCTCGTACATTCTTGCTTAACAGGTTGCTGCTATTATATGCTAAGAGTATTGAGCAGTCCCTCTAAATTCAAAAAACTTGCGTATATTTTTCTTACGTACGTTTGATCCATGCGGGAAAATTGTGACCCAGGACAAATAATTTTTCGACGATTGATGCGAGAAAACAATAGTTCGAGGAACAATAGATGTGGGGAAGTTTAACATTGGTTTATATGGAACATTTTTGGGACTGAATAAATTGAATGATGAATACGGGAAAACGACAGTTCCGGGAACGATGCATCGAGATTCTACTGTAATTCTTTTCATATTCTATGTTGCTGTTTTTTTACCAAATAGTATTTATAAGAGTAATTTGTGATATTTGCAGAGCTTTATTCCAAAAAGGTACCATATCCAGAATTTAAAAAAAAGGGGATACATACGGAAGTCATCCTTGGAATTTATTTGTAGGTGCCAGTAATTTCTAGCAGAAAGTACCACATTCACCTTCAATCTGTTAACGAAATGTAGCCAGTCCCTTCATTCTGTGAGATGGCTGGCTTTGGTTGTGTTACCATATCCATTTTGGAGGCTGATGATGTGTACATATTTAGGGTATTCAGTTGAGTCAGAAACATCACAGTTACAAATTAAACTTGTGGAATCTCGGGGAGAATAACAATTAATTTAACTGAGTAAGTCATTTACATAATATACAAACGTAATTAATACCTAACTGAATAAATTATGAAGTGAAAAAAATATAAACAGGCAGATGGTCTAAATTGTCCAATCAAAACGTCTGCAAGATGGTAGCTGAGGCCATACTACTGCTACTACTACTACTACTACTACTACTACTACTGCTGCTGCTTGATTTGAGCACATTGTAATGTTCAGTATGGAATCGGTTGTATTGGATGAGTTTATGGACGAACTATGAATGAAAAATATAGGAATGATGTGAAAGTGAGAAAAAGTGGAAGAAAAAATTTGCTAAAGAGGACACACATGCAGCGTGTGCTGGAACACTACGTTGTATTTTACGTAAATGATAATAATTTTTACAAAGTACTCTATTTACGCGAATAATTCCCGCCGCTGAATAATCTCCGCTCCCTAATTTTAGGAAGGATCATTTTGAAAAAAATGAAATGAACTAAAATTCCTTCCATCGAAGGAGTAAAGTAGGCATAAACAAACATGCCATAACACTCCGCGAGGTCCACGTGGTCTTCACGCAAATGTGAATATGTAAATTTACGGATATAGCTGCTTTGCCTGAACATATTTGAGATGATCAAAATACATTATCATTGCTATGAAATATATCTGCCATGAAAATTATCAAGTAGGCCTAGGTATTTCATTAATCTGAACCTGCAATAGGCTCGATTCCCTGTAGATCGGAAGATTCGTTGTCTCTTGCATCACTAGAACCCTCTCCTAAATTACTTACAAATTCCTCACACTCCACGTCTAAAACACTTCACACGCGGTCTCTTTTTACTTGGATATTAACAAGACTGGCAGTGAATAATTCTTTTCGTGAAAAGTAAACACTTGAAGCAGACACACCGGCGAACACTGATGTTAGTTTTGCGATACAGTAAAACCTCGTTATTTCGAACTCTTTGGGATGCAAAAATCTGACTTCGAATTACGTGATTTTGAATTAACTGCCAACTCGTGCTTCGAAAATGCCAACCCTTGCCGCGTCACAGGATATTCAAGACCCATTACTGCATGCAACTAACATTGTTTCACAGTTTAAACCTTTCAATTGCCATTGAAAAAAAATCCAAAATGTATCCAACAAGGTGCATTTACAGTATTCAAATAACGCACTTGGATAACTCAGTGGCTTTTTAGCCAGCTGTCGGCATCGCGTGTGTTCACAGATTCTGCTTCTCCGCACACTGCCTGTTACGTGATATTGTGGCGTTCCTTAAAACGTCGAGTACAAAAGAATTACGATTTCATTCGAACTTAGCAACTATGAAACACACTGTCGACACACCAAAGTAAAGGAAAGTGGGGAAAGCTACCCCTGCACATTTTGGAAGACGCATTCTATCATGACATGGAGATATTTTGAATTTAAATTACTCTATAAAACACTATTCTTTAAAAATATAAATGCAGTTTTAAAATAAAAGCCTGAATTGTTTTCCGTTTAAATATGACATATGGGGGCAGTTCTATCTGTGGTTACACGAAGCGTAACTTTACATCCAGCATCGGAAACTTGCCAACCTTGATGCAAATAAATCCCGCACCCCATTTTCATGCCTAAATTAAAAAAAAAAAAATGCAGGGATTATTCACGTAAATACGGTACTAATGATTTCACATAACAAACTTAATTGTGTTTATTAGGACAACAAAACAATTTTAATGTATTTAATTGATGTCCCACCCAGTGAATTGACTGTGTGGTTCAGGTAATGTGGCTTGAGCTTGAATTTGGGAGTTGGTTGGTTTGAATCCCACTGTTGGCAGTCCTTACGATGGTTTTCTGTCATTTCCAATTTTCACACCAGCAGATGCTAGGGCTACCTTCATTAAGGCGACAGTTGCTTCCTTCCCAGTCGTTTCTGAGTCAGTGCGACATAAAACCAGTAGCAAACCGTAATTGAGCCTACACCCCAGACAGGAAGAGACCCAGACTAGGTACAAAATATTAAGGAAGACTTGCTATGCATTCACATTTTAATCAGTGTTTAATGCTTTAATTGCTTTGTATTTCCAGATGCATGAACACCTCTGTACCAAGTTATTTTCACACAATTTACCCTCATTGTACATCAAAGCCCTGAGTCAATTTAAACACATGCTCTCTCATTCTATTGGTTCCATTTTATACATGTGTACACATGTATTCTCACCATAGTAAATGTAAAGTGAAAGGTTCTATAGACTATTACAAGACAGCAGGTAAGTCTTCTTTCAAATGACTGGAAGGTGGAACTAAAAAGGTGTTCACATAGCAAGGAACTGTTAGGTCAATAGCGCCTCAAACAGTTCAGATGTGGAAATAAAAGTTGCGCGTGAAGCAGTGCATCTTTTCCTCAGTAGCTTTACAGTTTGGTGACACTCATGGTGGACTGTGTTGTAATAGCACTCTGAAGGTTAATGTCGATTTACTCTGCGACTACGCGTGCCAGATCAATTTTAAATTTGTTAATTTTTGGAAGCGAGGCCATCATTAGAGAGAGGGAAGTACAAGTAAATGTTAGGAAATGTATAAATTCAATGCTTCATTGCATTTAAAACTATTAGTATTCTTAAAGGAAATTTTTGATCTTTTCTGAAAAAAAGGTTGTTGGATTTGGTCCCTTTTGGAAGCAAGCTCCCCAATTGAGCCGTGCCCGTATGAAGTAATGCATGCATTACTTTTAACAGTGGAAGAGTTTAGAATGGAAATTATGGTAAACTATTTTGCTCGTCGCCATAAGACCTATCTGTGTCGAAGCGACGCAAAAAAAAAAAAATAAAAAAAATAAAAAAACACAAACTATTTTTGCATTCCAGTGTAATATATAGCTTTTGGAATGGCAACTAAACATTTTTCGAGTCAAAGCACTGAATGGGCTAAGTGTCAAAATATTTATTCTTGCAAAGCCAAGCTTTACGTTATAGCTGGTAAGTAATACAGAAAACATATTGATATTGTAAATGTTCCAACATCAAGAAGTTATTTGCATAAATACACTGAAACATATTTTAATTGACTTGCTCTGCAGAATAATTGGTTAAGCACTTGCTTCCATATGCTCAGGTTACGGAGCATAGTTAATTAGCTTTTAAAGAGAATTTTAAGTGTGGAATGCTCATATTAATACATTTACTGGCACATGAAAAAATCCCTTTCAAGAGAAAATTCTTTGCGTCTGGGCATTTCTTAAGTCATTAATAATTGAAGGAAATTTATTATTATGAATATATTATTATTATTATTATTATATATTTGAATAAATGTATTAAACGACAATGAAAAAAAAAAAAAAGAGAACCAAGTCTTACAGGTTTCTTTATTCTGAAGGAACTAATACACTGCCAAAGAAAATGTAATTTCTGATCCTGTCTTTTTTTTAGTACAGTAGTTGCTGCCTGTGATGTTTGTACACCAGCTCTGATATACTGTTCAAATAATAATGAAGATAATACATATGACATCACGCCAAAGACCTGATCAGTGCTTTAGGTTCCTTGGGAGTCAACGTCGTCAACATAACCATTTCTCTGCTCCGGCAAGCAGGGTGCGGGTGTTTACGAGCCTCCTTCGATTCGTCCTGTCCATGCACAACTGACTACATGTTGCAAGGTCTATGATCATTTGTTGTATGTAATTTAATTACAGAGAAAAGCCATGCTGAAGATACAACATTTCAACTAAGATGGCCATTTCCATTCCCCTTCCGCTATATTCATGTGCCTGAGTATTTTTTACAACAATTATAGTCACTTGTTTTGCCTGTGTTTTTTTTTTTTACAACAATTATAGTAAATTGTTTGATCATCATCATCATCAGGGAACGGATTTATATGTACTAATAATTATTGAAATATGTACATATATATTTAGTTATTTTTATTGAAATATGGAATTATATATGGACTTAAAATTACACATATAACATTAATTTCTATTTAATATCGAAGTTCAAAGAAACTAAACAAAGTAGATCTACATGCAACGTAAAGTTGCACTTCTCATTTTAATATATTTGAAGAACACACTATCTTTTAAGTGCTGGAAAGTGAATCTTCTCCTATTATCTCTAAGGACAGATTTATATTGACTGAAACTGCGTTCAACATTGGAGGAGGTAATGGGGGCATTAATTCAACTTCACAATATCTGCTGGGGTTAAATCCAATGTTAATTTTACACTTAAATCTCCACACAGCATTGCAGCAACCTTTGTTATTTCTTCATATCCAGGGTTCTTTGAAAGTACAGTGGCCATCTTCATGTTTGCTACATCTGCAACTTTACCTGTACCACGATTTAGTTGTTCCACAGTTTTATTCACAATTTCACAACTTTCAGAAAGTGAGAGATGTGATTTTTGGAGCCTTTTCAGTGTTTTTGTGATGCATGAAAAATTATGCTGAAGGTAACATAAGTCATTTCTCACACTTGTATCGCATACAATTGTTTTTGCGGCTTCAGTTGAGGCTGCATCTTCAGAGTCCATGGCATGCAGAACGTTCTTAAAACAGTCTATATATTCAACATAATATTTAACCACTTGCAGCCACGTACCCCATCTAGTTAGAATCGGCTTAGGTGGCAATGGAATCTCTGGGTACATTTCTTTCAAAAGATGAACTCTTCTGTGGTCTTTGAGAAAAATGTTTTTCACTGAGGAAATCAATAAATCTACTTTGGGGTAACTGCCTCTTACCACTTCTGCCACACGATGAAAGGCAAGTGCTACACATGTTAAATGAGTCATCTTAGGATATACAACACATAATGCTTCTCCGGCTTTTATCATATTGGCATCGCTAATGAAAAGTAACACTTTGTTATACTTAACACCCTGTGGCCAGAGGATACCCATGGCCTCATTGAACAGTTTTGCTATAGTTTTGTTATCGCACTTTTCTAGAACATCACAGTGTAAGAGAATCAGTTTACAATAATCTTCGCTTAACAAACCAGTGATTACGTTGCCAATTAGCCTGCCTTCTTTGTCTGTTGTCTCATAAATGGAAACTCAAATAGGACTGTCTTTAATCTCTTGCTTTATCTTTCGAACAGTTTCATCGTATATGGCTGAACAGTGGACACGTGGGTGGCTACTCGGTTATTGGCTAATGGTGCACTTGTGACAATATTGACCCTGTGAAATCTGGTGCATTAAGTGCATCCAAGTTCCTTGTGTTGTGGAATAACATACAGCACCATGATCTCATCAAAGAATCGTCTTGTTCTCAAAGCCCTATTTTGAGTGATAATTAGATCATTTTTGTATCCAAGCTAATGGCTTTATGATGGACCTTCTCCACAGGCAACAGTAGTTTGAATTGCTCCAGGATGGAAATGTTCTGGTCTTGTCCATACCCACTGGAGACCACCTTAATCATGCAGGCAAGAGCAGGACTCATTGGAAGAATGCAGGATTACTGCCAGTGGACAGGGTCTGTTGCAAACTACTTCCACATACAACATTATCTTATCAAGAGAGTTGTTTTCTTTGGGCATTGAGACCTGAAAGTATCTTCTAAAAGTCTACCTGTACTTATGATGCTGTGGCTTAGTGGCTACAGTGCATGTAGTTGCATTAAATGGTCCTGTACTAGAATTGCTTCCCTTTAATAACCTGTACTAGGATGTCTAGCAACACCTTCCATCTCTTGCAAATGTATGGTACTCTAGACAACCCACAGAATTTTTGCAACATGCCTTTGAAATTGCCCTCCTTGAAGCAGTACATGTTCATGGCTGATCCAACTGCAATTCTTCAAAATCTAGCTGCAGATATGGCTACATCACTGGCTTGCGCAGTATTTGCAACTGATCTGGGATGTTCTACCTGTCGGAAGATCATCAAATGTTCTGAATCTTGCTCAGCACTACACTCGCACTGAACATATGCAGAGGCCACTATTGATGGGCAGTCTGAGACGAGGTCTCGGGATTTCTCTCGAAATTTCTAGAGACTAGCGCAGACACTATACCTCGCGAGAAATTTTGAGAGATCTGAAGAGCGTTGTCCCTGCATTGTGTGGCGAGCAGCGTGTTGTAGGCCTACAGGTAGCCTACAGGTGCAGAGTATGCGAATAGCCAACCATGGGCCTTCTCCATGCTGTCATTACGTGTCAAAAAGCAGCTAGGGCGTTCATTTGTTTCATTTCTACCGACGTCTATTTTGACACAGTATAACATAATTATAAAGGATAAGCATTCTGACATTGTAAGCAGCAGTGAGTACACGAATGAGCAGGCTAAGTACAGAAACTGACGGCTACTGTAGACATGCATTATTCGAACTCGAGACGGGACAAGATGCGCCTTGCTGCATATGCAACCACCATTATGCATGAGTGGAACGTGTAATCTAAAATGCCTGAGTTTCCTCCAGTTCTTTCGACAGGTAGGTGTACACTGTTATCTGACCCCACATTCAATATCATATGACCACTGTTTGTTTTTACCGATATTTTGGCGACTAAAATAATTCCTTACAATGTCGTAGAGTATTTGCGTCATAATTAGGTACTTCGATATAGGATGGTGCAATGCGTAATTGTGTCCAATTGTTTGCGACGACTTTAAGAAGATGTCTGAAGGGCAGCGTAAGTCATGGAT
Organism: Anabrus simplex; assembly: GCF_040414725.1. Taxonomy (NCBI): domain Eukaryota; kingdom Metazoa; phylum Arthropoda; class Insecta; order Orthoptera; family Tettigoniidae; genus Anabrus; species Anabrus simplex. Next base: position 73,646,024 of record NC_090273.1, read on the forward strand.
GTACGTTATTTTGAAAAGATGCGACATAGCACAGCCAGCTGTGTTGTTTATTCAGAAGGAGTAAAATACGTCAGCAGAAATACTTCTGGGATGATCCGGCACTTAAAAATAGTAGCGATGATAGGCGGGAGGCAGTTGCTCCTCACTTTGTGGAGAAAACATTGCATTTGTATTCCATTTTAGCCGGCTGAAACTGGTAATTATTAAAAAAAATAATTTTAAAAGCAATTTATTCAAGCCCTGTTGTCTTTTCAGCTCTTACTCTATTTTCTTAAGTTATTACAAACGTTTTGGCGGAAATACACACAAAATGTCGTTTGTCGCGGGCAACCGATTTGTATAGCGCTACAGCAAGTAGTGAAGTACTTTGCATTTGCTTGTGCTGTGAGGAAGGGTATGTAGGTTGAGTCCTCAGCCCTAAGGCTGGTCAGTCTTTTATTTGCCAGAGTTATGGACACAGGTATGATTCACCCACTTGCCGTGCGCATTCGTCAGTCTGACAGTCTGTTTAGTCAGTTTCTTAGTATGTAATCAATTAATAAATTATTTTAATTGTATTATCACACCTCCTATTAAATTGTAATACATTTGTAATTGTTCCTTTGATGAAAGTTTTATTGTATAGTATTGAATCAAAATCTCAAAGAATCTCTTATTACCACACTTAAGTTCGTAAACTGTTACTTATCTGTCGAAATTTGCTTAGAGCGCTTCAAAAACTTACTATTTTGTAGATTTTTTTTTCACACTTTTATGTACAACCCCCGTCGCATTATCCCACAATCCTGGGTACTTTTTGTTGTCTGCAGTTTGTTTTGCCCCCTCACTTCTAATTCCCAATCGCCGCTACTGCTTAAAAACGCATAATATCTACGAAGGGGAATTGTCACAGAAACCCCCTGTGGGTGGGGGCAGTATAATACCCACGGTATCCTTTGCCTGTCGTAAGAGGCGACTAAAAGTGGCTCTTAACTTGGGAGCGTGGGTTGGCGTTCACGGGGCCCTCAGCTGAGTCGTGATATTGCTTCCACTTACTTGTGCCAGGCTCCTCACTTTCATTTATCCTATCCGACCTCCCTTGGTCAACTCTTGATCTTTTCCGTACACGACGGTATTACAGCACTTGAGGCCTAGGGCGATTTTCATTTCCGTGCCCTTCGTGGCCCTTGTCTTCCTTTGGCTGACACCTTCATTTTTCAAAGTGTTGGATCCCTTCCATTCTTTCTCTCCTTTTAGTGTTGTATAGAGAATGGTTGCCTAGTTGTACTTCCTCTTAAAAAAATAATCACCACCCCACCACTTGTCACAGAACACCTCCAGCCTGGTATACACCTCAAGAAGCTACCTTGATGACAACAGTTGCGAGGTATCCAGGCAGGTGTACGTCCTATCTATAGTTATTAACAAATTATAACATAAGGGTTATTCAGCTAAGATGTCCACCTGAAATATCTCTTGAACCGTTTAGTATACTGATCAGTTTAAGATATTGACATTTTGTTTTCACTTTCATTAATGGTATTAAGGGGCTCATAGTTCAACATGCAGTACTTTTCCAGGCTTTTGACAAAATTTACCGGCACACACGTTATCTCATGGAATAACTGCTTACGGGATACTATAAAGTTTACACTCGTAGTTACTGGGACGTGGCACAGATCGCAACACAGGAGAATCGGTCTCTAGATCCGTGACGTCAGTCTCGAGAGTATCGAGCGAGAGCGTTGCCCATCACTAGAGGCCACCCAGCTCTGCATGTTAGTCTTACATCATAGCACACCCACTTTCCTGTGGTTCAAAGTTGTCCACACCATGTGGGATTGTTTAGTACTGAACCTAGTTCTTCTTTGACCTGGACGTTGTAGTTGTAAAAGTTCGTTCCTCTGTTTAGTGGTATGATTTCTATTTGGGTTTCCCTCCAAAGCCGGTCTTCTAGGTAGGAAATTCCTCCCAGATCTGAGTTGTGGGTTGGTGCCCATAAAGTAGATGACAAACTGCACGAGTGAGTTCATTAGGTGATAGCTACTGCCTTGTTGCTTGCTTTGGTCTGTATGATCAGCCATTACATGTAAATAGTATGATGTACCCTGTGTAACCATAGTACACACTGTTAAAATGATTTTTATTAGAGAATTTGCGAATCAGTGATTATGATGTCCTCAGTTGGCTGTAATGTGTTGTATTTTTACAGTTAGTTGTAAATATTAATTGTGTTCACCGTTTTTATTGTTTGATCAATGTATTCATGTTAAAGGCTAGTTTAAGACGTGCTACTGTATACTGATTGTTACTTATTTTACCATAGTGTTTAATTTGTTGGAATAATACTCTTTATTAGGGATACTGACTTAGTTCAACAGTGAATTTCGTTAAATGATGAGCATAATCATGAAATATGCGTGAATTTGGTTGAGTGGGCTCATAGTCATCAACCATAAGATACTCGTCCACTATGCAACATAATGGCTTGCAGCTTCGAGTGCACAAGAAAAGTTGAGTTTCTCAATGTAAACTGTTGTCAAATATCAAGTTGCAGGGGTCGATGACCTTGGATGTCAGGTCCCTTTAAACAAGTAGCATCATCTTTCAAGTTGCACATAATTGAGTGGTATGGTGTATGCAGAGGAAGAGACAGAGGTGTGCCATCTGAAGTGACTTGAACAGTTTAGATAATTTCTGTGATGCAACTTGCTCCTGTTCATTGTCTGGTTTGGGATAGGTGTCTGAGAGATTACGAGCTCTACTGAAAGTGTAAAAGTGAGGTATTTATTTTGTAGTTACTGTGAACAAAATAACATACATTATTCAAGTATGAATAGGCTTCAATGACAAGGGCGATGATGAGGAAGTTGATAGCATTAATTGAATCAAAATAATGATTATGAATTGTTCAAATAGTGAATTATAGGAATAAAAGAAAGACACAACGATTTAAATGAAATTAGAACCGAGCTGAACATGTTACTGGATGAAGTTAAACAAATGATTCACAAATTGACGTTTGGGTTTACAAACGAAAAGAACAAAATGAGAGCAATAAGATCAGGAATTAAAAGGTGAATAGATGAAATCAGCTAATTAGTTCATGTCTAGTACACAAAGTACATGCTGAAGAGATCTTACAGAACAAAAATCAAAGTCACTGCCTGACCTTTGCAGTTCATTTTTTTTTTAGACAGTTAGGTCTTCCACATGCAGCTCTTTTAGCACATTATTGACAACTCTGCTATGTTGAGGACTCAAATTCGTTTTCTCACTTATTTCCTTCCCCTCCCCCCCACATCTTTTGCTTCCTTCCCACAGTAAAATAAATAATTAGCAAGCTGCAGACAGTACTTTATCAGATAACATGCTCTCCAAATCACACTCAACAGCTGACGTCATGAGTTGTATGTGCATAAAATTGGGCCACGAAACTTGTATGGTATAAACACACAGTGCAACATTTCTTTCCGTATGCCAGCTTTCTTTCGAGTGGTGCAACAAGGAGGAACGGGACTTGCATGTTGTGTATAAGCAGGATGTAGTGCATTTGTTGTGCAATAAAAAGGTTGCATACAACCTAAATTATATAGGGAATGAGTACAAGATCAGTTGCAATATCTTTGACACTTTTGTTTGTTACATCACAAAACTGTCCTTGCAAATGAATGTTTTCTTCATTTTTACATAATGTTTATTTTTATTGTATGTCCTAGCCACACAGTGTTAAAAAGCCTTTGTGGAACTGTGTCACAGAAGTGTTTTTCTGTCCTGTTGCATTTTATTGTGTTCTACCCTTTCCATTTAGGTTTACTAACCAATATGAACTACACTGCCAAGGAAGTTACACAGGGTGGCACTTAACCCATTGAGATTTTCCAAATGTAAGGAGATAGAACAAGCATTTAAAAAATGAAAAAAAGAAATCTTGTAAAAGAACTCTGTCCACTGCTAAACAAATGACAATTTCTAATAGTTTTGTATTTCTTCTAAAAAATATGTTGATTCCATCAGTTGATACAAGATATGCTGCTTTTGGCTACCACTGTACATTTGTTAATGGTTTTGTCAATTTTTTGTTATAAAAAAGATTGTTCTTCTCTGTCCTACTTTTTTGAAAAGTGTAAATTGTACATCACACACGATAATTTTGTGTAGAATATTTATGTAATTTCTTCTGTGACATTTTACATGAAATTGGGAAGAATAATATAAATCTTGTATTTTACATTAAAATGACTGCTTCCAGTTCTGATCACTCTTTACTGTTTAAGTCCTTTATTGTACCAGTGCATGAATGAATGAGTGTGCAAATATTTCGTTTTGTGTGGGACTGGCTCTGGATGTGTTAATAAATGTGGTTTATGAATATTTACTAAATTTTTATTTTTAGAATTAAATTCTGTTAAAAAAGTGAAGAAACTTTCGATTCTGTTGGTTCGTGGAGGAGTTTCAATCCTAGTGTCATAGCAGTCAAGTGAAGTCAAGTGATTCTAAGGTTGACTAGCAACACAAGAGCGAAATAGATGCAACATTTAATCATGGTAGCATTGAATTCTAATGGCTTTTTTCAGGAAACATTACTGTTGTTAAAGATTGTACAAGTACGTGAGCACCATGATACCGGATAGCTTTAGTAAATAATTAAGTAAATAATGTTAATGATATCTTTGAGATTAAATGTTTCTCAGAAGGATAGTGATGCCTGGGAGGAAGTTGTTACTAACTACACTCATGAACAATCCTGCAGATGTGTTCATGCTTTGTTCTTGGCATATTTGATTTGAGAAAAACACATTGCAATGTTTGGAATATTTTCATTATTCTGCCACCGAAAAGGCTAGGGATTTCTCTTTTTTCCTGAACAAAAATTTTGGCACCAAGTAGAACTTGAGATTTATCAATTTAAGTTCTGCATCACCACCCAAATTATTCTCTTGAATAACCATGATTTTTCTGAACAAGTTCACACCCGAATGTTAAACAGCTGTTAATTTTCTTTGAGAATAGGGAAAGGTACTCTTGTATTCACTTAATGAGAGCACCAGGTTGAATATGCCTAGTATAGGGATTACCATTGATGATTTCTGCCTCTTCCACTTATTTCAGACTGGTTTGAGGATTTGGAATAAAGACAGTGTAGTGAACAAGACAATCATAAAATGTCATTCTTGATGCCTTATGATCCTTGCAACAAGAAAGAAGGCAGTAATACGTTACTTGGATGAAATTTTGTGTGTACATTGCTTTTCTTTTTTACTTTTTTTTTTTTTTGCCCTCCCCACCTCTTCTTTTCACTGGTCACAATTAGCACAGTGGTTTAGCTGATGGCTCTGTGCTCTGATCGAGGTTGACTCTGTGACTGAATTTTCATTTGGAGTGTTTGAAAGGAATGTTGTCATTACTCTTCAGCGAAGATCTAAAATGAGCTGCGAAGTTCTATTGCCCTCAGAATTAATTGGATAAGCTGAAGACCTCTCTTTTGTCTTTGCTTACCTTATATTCTTTCCTGGGATCGTGTTAAGTTTGTTTGATTAAAAGAAAAATTCCCTTGACATTCATTGAGTGCACAGCCTGACTTGTGATAGCATATAGCTGGATTCTAAGTCCCAAGGAACTCCAGTGTTTGTAAAGAAAATAGAATTTGTAATTGTGCTTTTCGAAAGTATAAGAGAAACTTTTTTCAGTCTGTCGAAGCAACTGCAAGTCATAAAACTCTAGAAAAGAAAACACATTAATAATAGAATCTATTAGAAAAAGACTGTCGTGAATTAAAGATTTTCTTTTTGAGGCATTTTATAATACATATTATTATTATTATTATTATTATTATTATTATTATTATTATTATTATTATTATTATTATTATTTATTATTTATTATTATTTATTATTATTACCATTTTATTTCCCAAGTATATTCTAGTGTTGTCTTGGATTAGTTTTGACAGACTGCAAAACTTTTATTTGTTTACTAAGTCAAGACTGAAAAGAAAACAGCTTCCACTTTATTACTCCATAAAAATGTGTTAGGTTATGCAAGTAGATTAAAATTGTACAGTGGATCCAGGGTAGTAGCTTTCTTTTTTAGGCCCCAAGGCTGTATTTGAAGGTCTATACTGTATGCCCTTTGCTTAACGCGACTCGTTTGAGTGTGCCTTCTGGTTTCTAGCGCTTATCTTCTGCTTTGCTTTCTTTTCTTTTTAATTTCTCCTTTCTGTCAGTGAGTTTTAACTCTGTTTGAAATCGTGAACATGAAAGGTACAGCTTTAGGTCATCATTGTTTGGTGCTTATGTTCATTCAAATGTCCCACCAGTTGACCGATTCAAGCCTGAGAAATTTGTGAAGACGTGGCTGCAAAACCACTGCACTGCAATACATACAAATTCAACAATTAGTTCCAGTGAGAGGTGTGATTAGAAATGAAAAAGTCACTTTGGGTAAACTGTCTTTAGCTTATCCCAGTTATTTCTGGGGTTGCCAGAGCTACCCAGGCTCATTTCGGTTTTTGGCTGGGGATTTAAGGCCAGATACCTTTCGTTGATGCTGCATGATTTTTGAGATGAAAATCTTGACCCAGGATTGACCGGGATTGTAACCTCAACCTTCCAGGTGGGAAGCCAGCAGCCGGCTCACTGAGCTAATCATGTTTCCCCAAAAGAGGCACTTGGGAGTGGATTTTAATAAATGGCTGGAAGCAGGTCCAGTAGAAGACTACTGTCTAAACACAAAAAAAGTTTTCAAACTATTTGCCATCATGTCGTGGAATAGTGGGAACATTGATGTTGGTTCCAATTCCCCCCTGTCCTTTGTCCTAGTGTTGTTTTTGTCAGTTGCGCTTTTATCTCATTGACTCCATTTTAGTTTGTGTTGCGCATTTTAATGTGTTATTTTAACGTCTAACGTACATTATGTGTTAATATCTGTATTACTGGGCGATGCCTTATTCCTTCGATTTCCTGTACTTTCTCTTATTTTAATAGAATATAAGGCATTGCGTATTAGATCCACTGACTGTTTTAATCTCACCCTCATTTTTCTTCATTACCATTCCTTTTTAACTCTAGTCAGTGAATACTTTTTAAAATTTTAACTTCATATCTCATGTCCTTCATTTCGTTCCATTAGGGGCCGATGACCTTCGATGTTAGGCCCCTTAAAACAACAATCATCATCATCATCATCATCATCATCAGTTCCCCCCCCCCACACACACACTTTTTTGATCATTGTAATCATGAAAACAACCTATATACAGACGCATTTGCCTATAGACACCCGACAAGAGGGCGTGCTTATGGCAACGTGCTGTGTGTGATGAAGTATTTCAGCATTTATATGCAGATTCATTATCCATATGCCACATGGGTGACAAGCCCTGAGGATTGTTATAGTTTCTCAGCCGTCAGTAGGCGACGGGCTGCGTGAATTCTCGCTTTTATGCACCTCATATTTCCTTGATCAGCGATAAAATTGTGGGCGAGATTCAGTTCCAAATGGTGCAGTCGTGGAACATAAACTATCGCTATCGCTACATCTTTCTTCCTTTCTTTCTTTAAACCTTCATGTACATATACATACATTATCATTATAGACAGTTATGCCTTTCAGCATTCAGTCTGCAAGCCTCTGAATTTACTAAACGTCGCCACAATCCTCTATTTGAAACTAGTGCTGTGGGCTCATTTAGTTCTATACCTTGTCCTTAAATCGTTAGAAACTGGGTCTAATCATCACTGTCTTGGTCTCCCTCTACTTCGCTTACCCTCGACAAGAATCCATTATTTTCCTAGGTAGCCTATCCTCCTCCATTTGCCTCACATGACCCCACCACTGAAGCCGGTTTATACATACAGCTTCATCCATCGAGTTCATTCCTAAATTAGCCTTTATCTCCTCATTCCGAGTACCTTCCTGCCATTGTTTCCACCTGTCTCTACCAGCTTTCATTCCCGCTACTCTCATCTCTGTTACTTCTAACTTATGAATAAGATATCCTGAGTCCACCCAGCTCTCGCTCCCATAAAGCAAAGTTGGTCTGAAAACAGACCGATGTAAAGATAGTTTCGTCTGGGAGCTGACTTCCTTCTTACAGAATACTGTTGATCGCAACGGCGAGCTCACTGCATTAGGTTTACTGCACCTTGATTCAGTCTCACTAAATTACCATCCTGGGAGAACACACATCCTAAATACTTGAAATTGTCTACCTGTTCCAGCTTTGTATCACCAATCTGACATTCAATTCTGTTGACCTTCGTGTATTTAACAAACTAATATCAGATATGTAGAGCTATTCCCTTGAGCTCCAATCCGGATGTCAACATAGTACGGCACATTCAGTTGCTGATGGATACTGATATTTGCGATTAATTATGTGCATACCGGTTATCGTAGGTACTGAGTGACATTGAATTGGATATTTCTATGAAATAGAGAAATTACAACTGAAGCATGACAGTTTCAATGTTCACCGAAAAGTCAGAGAGGTGACTGGGAAATACAAATTAAGAACAAGGAACAGGTTGGTGAATAGTGAAGGGAAAACAATCGTTGGACAAGAGGAGCTAAAACACACACGTAGAACAACTCTTTTATGACAGTCGTTCTGAACCTCCTGAAGTAAACTTCGATACAGGACCTAGAATTCTGATGGAAGAAGTACAAACTGCGATAAATGGAATGAAAGATGGTAAATCACCTGGCCCTGACAATGTAAATTCCGAAATTCTAAAGCTTCTCTGTGAAGATAATTTCAAATGGTTGACTGCATTATTCAACGACATCTACGACTCTGGTTGCATTCCACGGGATTGGCTTAAATCTGAATTTATTACATTGCCCAAAAAACCTGGAGCTAAAACATGTGGTGAGTACAGGACCATCAGTCTCATGAGTCACTTACTAAAGATATTTCTGAGGATCATTCACCGAAGATACAAAAGATCTGTGAAGAACAAATTTTTCCTACACAATTTGGTTTCAGAAATGCATTTGGTACGCGTGAAGCATTGTTTTGTGTCCAGGTGCTATTTCAAAGGTGCAGAGACGTGAATTGCGACATTTATGCCTGTTTTATTGATTACCAGAAGGCTTTCGACAGTGTAAAACACCAGAAGATCGTAGAAATCTTAAAAAGCATTTGTTTGGATGACAAGGACCTGTGTATAATAGTAACCTTATATAGGAACCAGTTGGCTTCTGTGAGGTTGGACGGAGAAAATACGGAGGACGTACATTCTACGAGGTGTAAGGCAGGGTTGTATATTATCCCCACTGATTTTCAACAGTACCGGTATTCAGAACGCATCTTTAAGGAAGCTCTTGATGAAGTAGAGATGGGAGTGCTCTTAAACGGCAAATATATCAACAACATCCGATATGCCGACGACACAGTCGTCTTTTCTGATAGTGAGGATAGTTTACAGTACCTTGTAGATTGACTTACACAAAAGAGCTCTGAATATAGTCTAGATGTCAACACTCAAAAAACGAAAACAATGATAATCAGTAAAAACAAGGTTCTTACATGTCATCTTAAGATAGGCCAGAACAACATTGAACAAGTCCATAAATACACGTGTCTTGGTACAACCATAAATGACTAATGGGATCTTTCTGATGAGGTGAAGACCCAAATTGGAAAAACCAGGGCTCTTTTCAATAAGATGATCAATCTGTTTAAGAATCACGGGTTAGAAATGTCGACGAAGATCAGACTTCTACGCTGCTATGTGTTCTCCACTCTCTTCTATGGTGTTGAAACATGGACTCTAACAGAATCATTGGGTAAACGCTTGGAGGCTTTTGAGATGTGGCTATATAGAAGAATGTTAAGAATACCGTGGACATTGCATGTCACAAATGTCGAGATTCTACGAAGAATGAGGAAAAAGAAAGAAGTATTGACCACCGTGAAAGCAAGAAAGATCCAGTACCTGGGACACACCATGCAGGACAACAGCAGATACAATCTCCTTTAGACCATCCTGCAAGGAAAAATTCCAGGAAAAAGAAGCGTTAGCCGAAGAAGAATATCCTGGCTTAAGAACATCAGAACGTGGACCTTTAAAATATCTACAGAGCTTTTTCGAGCCGCAAGTGACAGGATGAGCACAGCCAAGATGGTTGCCAACATCCAGAATGGATAGGAACCAGAAGACGAACAGCTAACACTAAACAGAGAGTAACCATGAAGATAAATTCTCGCATACTTGAATACAGTAAGTACCGGTATGCTAAAAGCACAAACAGGGCATTCCTAGTACACTGTGCTTAGAAAGACGGAGCCACAAATGGTACTGCTTTGAAAGGAATCGTACCGAATCTTTCTTGGGATATTGAATTTCTAAAATGCTTTCACGTAAAAACATGGAAAAGCATAAATCTGTCTGATGTATTCACAGGAATAGTGAGGTTAATTTTCAGAAGTTGTATACACACTTGAAAATGTTTCAGTCAAGTTATTGTTATGTATGAACGAGTATGCACCACAGATGGGGAACAAAGAGGATTTTGAGGAATTCTTGGAAATTCTAGAAAAGGAGATAACTGGTGTGGAAGTGATTATAATGGGAGACTTAAATGTACAGGTAAAAAACGAGACACAGAAAGGAAGAAGTAATCTGATTGTATGAATATGGGAAAAGGAAGGGGGGAGGAGAGAAACTAGTTTTGTGAGAGGAATGAAATGATTTTGGGCATCACAAGGTTTTGGAAGAGAAACAGCAGGAAAATTACAAGATATGGCTGGGGTGACAAAAGAATTAAGTCAATAATTGTTTACTTTCTGGTGGAAAGGACAAATTTCAGACAGTTGATGGATGTTACAGCTTTACCAAGAGAAGCATTTGATGGCATTCATAGTGTTATGATAGCAAAAGATGAGAGCGAGGAAAAAAAGAAAAACTAAAGGAGATAAGAAATAGTAAAATCAGTGTGTAAATTAAAATAAGAATGTACAGGAAGAATTTCTGCAGAGTCAGCATGCTATCCATTTAGCCATGGAGCCGGGCATAGGTCTGAATAGAAACAAATGATTGTTGCTGGATGCTAAATAATATTTTAAAATAATAATAATAATCATCTTCTGCAGCTTATCCCGCTTGCGCACGGTCCCAGCGCACACTGAGGCATGAAAGCGTTGTGGACGGGGATTTAAGGTCGCACGCCCTTCCTGACACTACGGGATTTTCAAATGATAATCTCACTCCAGCAACACCAGGAATCAAGCCACAGTTGCCGGAATGACAAGCAAGGAGCTAAGCTGCAATCAGATCGAGACCCCATCTCAGATGTTCCTGCTGTGTGTTTGTGTTTACTGACAAGAAAATCTTGGCCACGTTGAAGAAGACTTGCAAAACAATATGATATATATCATTTAAATTTTATATCTCCAATTTCAAGACAAAGGATAGAAGATTTGGCATCAGCAGCCTCTACAGACAAATTGTGTGTCACAAAGGTAACCATTCTTGCCTCTCTAAAGAACCAGAGAAACAAGGAAATGCCATTTGGTCCTTGTTTCAATGACGGTGAAATTCTGACATTCACCTCCCCGCGGTAGAGAGGGGGCAACGACTGCATATAAAAAATATACTTTATATGCAGGCAGCTAACGAATGAAGGGACCGATTATCTCCCGGTATAAGGAGATCCCTTATACCAAGTGCCAACAGTCTCTTTGAGAGTGGATGAGCGGGTGTGGGTAAGGACACTCTATTGTCCTGGCGACAAGAAATTGTTCCCAAAGGCGGAGGAACCAGTTTGGTCAACGGCATTAGGATGCAGAAGGCAACGGGAAACCACTGCATTAAAGATCCTGAGAGATATTCCAATAAATTCACATGGCATGGCTGCAACGTCAAGATCAGAGCTGGCCGTGTGGATCGTCTACCTCCGTTTGGAGACGATGGCTTGAGAAGACGAACCATTCTTGAAAGTAATTATTTGACACAATTCTGACAAGAGAAATCTGTAAGGTCTAGTGAAAATGGGTGAGCCCTAGAGGCCTAAACCAGGTTGCATATGTGGACTTGGTTCAGTTTTATGGTCCAAATGCCCTTCACCAACGATGTGTGTGGAGAGATGTTCCTGTAGTGGTTGGTAGTGTGAGGTTTTGTGTGTAAATGAAGAGGTGTGGGTTGAACTGGGCAATAGGTCCTCAGCCTGCACCGCTAGGGAAAGCGTCATTAGCATGCATGTCACGGAGGACGATGCAGTGCTGTTAGTGCCTTACAGAGTTCCTCACATGGTGTTATTAGCATTCTGGTCTGCGCACGTCCTGACTAGTGGCGAAACCTATTGGTCTAACTCGTTGGGGGTGGGGGCGGTAGAATAACACCCACGGTATTCCCTGCCTGTCGTAAGAGGCGACTAAAAGGGGCCTCACGGGCTCTGAACTTTGGAGCGTGGGTTGGCGACCACGGGGCCCTCAGCTGAGTCCTCGCATTGCTTCCACTTACTTGTGTCAGGCTCCTCACTTTCATCTATTCTATCCGACCTCCCTTGGTCAACTCTTGTTCTTTTCCGACCCCGACGCTATTAGGTTTGCGAGGGCTAGGGAGTCTTTCATTTTCACGCCCTTCGTGGCCCTTGTCTTCCTGTGGCCGATATCTTCATTTTTCGAAGTGTCGGACCCCTTCCATATTTTCCCTCTGATTAGTGTTATATAGAGGATGGTTGCCCAGTTGTACTTCCTCTTAAAACAATAATCACCACCACCACCACTGTGAGACCAGTGGCCTAACTGCAAGGACGTTAAGAAGTTTTCTTGTTCACTAGTTGCTAATAATATCTACCTGTGTGTATTCTGGGAGTGATGCCATATTTAATAAATTTCAGCCTTTGGGAGTGACTACTGATAACAGAGGTATGGAAAATTTTGCACAATTTCTAATATTTTTCTACAAAAGTAAATATATTTCTAGGGATGGGTTGACAAGTCCTCGGTATTGGAAGTGGACATTTCTCTTTCCTATATGCAATACAAAGTTTGGTTTCTGTAATGTAGCATTCTGTAATTATGAAATTTATGCTGAGGACCTATTCTCTAGTTTTACGAGGTGTGTATTAGGACAACTGCAAGTATTCGACCCCTTAGCCAGGGAAATTAACTGGATACAGCTTAAAACCTTTGTTGAAAGTTCGAATTCAAGAAGACTGGCAAATATTTGTTCATAGGAAGAGGAACTTAGGGACTGGAATCATTTACTAAGGCAGGTTCAGTCGTCGTTTACACGGATGGTTCAAGGACAGAAACGAAGTTGGTTTGTGCGTTTGTTGTCGACAATGATAGGTTTCTTTTTTGCTCTTCCGGAAACCTGTAGTGTGTACACAGCAGAGCTCTATGCTATCTGTGAAGCTCTGCGGTACGCACTGTCCGATGAGCGCCGACACTTTCTTCTGTGTACTAACTCTTTGAGCTCGTTACAGTCTATTGATACCTGTTTCCCTGGGCACCCTCTGGTGCACCGGGTCCAGGACCTGCTGGCTGGGTGTTCGGATGCCGGCACCAGAATCACGTTTATGTGGCTCCCAAGCCACATGGGTGTAGAGGGAAATTAATTAGCAGATAAGGCTGCCAAGCAGGCAGTTGCACTGCCACCGTTGCCTTACAAGGTTCCAGCAAGTGATATTCGCACTCAGCTGAGACATATGGTTATGTCCCATTGGGAGATGGAGTGGCAGGCCATTCCACTTCCAAATAAGCTGAGAGCCATAAAAGGAACAACGATGGTATAGAGGACTTCCCTTCGCGCTTCGCCGAGGGAAGCAGTGGTATTATGTCTTCTTCGGATCGGCCACGGTCCCATCTATTGAAAGGTGAACCCCCTCCGGTGTGTACTTGCGGCGATCATCTTACCGTGGTACACATCCTCAAACGGAGTGTGTGGACCTGGTCGATCTGCGCCGTAGGCTTAACCTCCCGAGTACAATCTCCCTTATCCTGCGAGATGACGAGCAGTCAGCAGACCTCGTCATCCGTTTTATGGGGGATACTGGTCTTTTTTATCGTGTGTAATGTCCTTTGTCCTAGTATATTTGTGTTAATTGCGCTTTTATCCCAATGACTCCATTTTAGTTTGTGTTGCGTATTTTAATGTGTTATTTTAACGTCTAACGCGACATATATATATTTGTACTTCCAGGCAATGCCTTTTTCCTTTGTTACCTGTATTTTCTCTTATTTTATTAGAAAATAAGGCATTGCGAATTAGATCCATCGATTGTTTTAATCTCATACTCATTTTTCTTCATCACCAGTTTTGTAACTCTAGTCAGTGGATATCTTTTAAAATTTTAACTATCATATATCATGTCGTCCATCTCGTTCCATTAGGGGCCGATGACCTTCAATGTTAGGCCCTTTTAAACAACAGGCATCGTCATCATCATCATCATCATCATCATCATCATCATCATCATCATCATCATCAATTTACTAAGGCAGATGTTCAATAAATCTCTTCTTTGAAATCACAAAACAAAAAAAAAAAAGGGCTTGGTGAACAACTGATAGGGAATCTGCCACCTGGGCGGCAGCGCTAAATGCAGATCAGTGGTGATTGATGTTCGCCAATAATAACAATAACGTATGCGTCAGTGGGCAAAGGAAAGGTAACAGCAGAAGCCCAAAATTGAGCGTTTAGCAAAGGCTGAAGAACTGCTTCAGTGCTTACTGATAGCCTAATTATCCGAGTATTGGAGTTTTCTGTTCTCTTCTCAGGCAACGCGACAAGCCTCCACAAGGCAGATGAAGAAACGTGATTCTCTCACGAGTGGAATTACGAGGTTTTCATTGCCCAACAATGATCCATACAGGGTGATTCAGCTAATTCGTAAAATATATTGACATTTTGTTTTCAAATTCTTAAATTGTATTAAGGGGCTGATAAAATACTGCCCTATTCCTTTCGATCACATACCGTACGTAATTACCGGGCGAGTTGGCCAAGCGTTTAGAGGCGCGCGGCTGTGAGCTTGCATCCGGGAGATAGTGGGTTCGAATCCCACTGTCGGCAGGCCTGAAGATGGTTTTCCGTGGTTTCCCATGTTCACACCAGGCTGTACTTTAATTGAGGCCACGGCCGCTCCCTTTCCACTCCTAGGCCTTTCTTGTCCCATCGTCGCGATAAGACCTATCTGTGTCGGCGCGACGTAAAGCCACTAGCAAAATAAAAAATCATACTTACGTAATTACTGAGAAACCGGTAGCAACCTTTTTTAAGTGTACTGATTTCATCCAATAGAACAATTAAGAATCGAGCGAGAAATTCAATGATGTGCTTATTTTGCAAATCCGGCGAGTACTTTCGGAGATATTAAAGGGTTTTTAAATGTGTAGGCATTAGAAAGAGATTCGCTACTCGCGTAGTTCTCGTGCTTGGACTCACGCCTTGATGACAAACACACATACAGTATCTTGCCATTATCTCGAAGGGGACCGGAGGAAAAACAATATGATGTAGGCCTACAGCATTTCGGAGTTACAGAGCTGTTGTATCATTGCCGTTGAATCAGAAAAAAGACCGGATAACACAGTGAAATTGTAATAATTTAAGTGCTTAAATCTAACGTGTAAGATCAATGCAGTAGCGGCGACTGGGAATTAGAAGTGGAGGGGAAAAAATGTGCAGACAACAAACCTGGTTTGTGGAATATAGCGGGGGGGGGGGGGGGGGGGGGAGGATGGGGGAGGGTCTCAAAAACGAAAAAAGCTACCAAATGGTAAGTTTTTTTTAAATGTTCTCTGAGCGAATTTCGATAGGTGAAGGTTGATAGTTTACCAACTTAAGTGCCGTAATAGTTTTGTTGTTGTTGTTGTTGTTGAGATTTTGATTCAATACTATACAATAAAACTTTCACCAAAGGAACAATATTACACATTATTACAATAAAATAGAAGTACGGCATTATTACACACTTAAAAATAATTCAGAATTTGACTACAAATTAACAGACACAAAAGGGATTGCCAAACTCACGAATGCGCGCGGCAAGAGGGTGAATCAAAGCTCAGTGTCCATGACCTTGGCAAAACATATACCGCTGCTACCCTTCCTCACAGCACATCCAAAGTCTCCACTACTTGCCGTGGCACTGTCCAAATCGGTCATCCGCGATGAACGATATTTTTTGCGTATTTCCGCTAATAATTTTTTAATAATTAAAGAAAAAAAATAGCTGATAATACAGCAGGGCTTAAAAATTGCTTGGTTTAATAATTCCTAGTTTCAATCGGCTAAAATGGGGAAAACATTCTTCACAAATCGCCGCTACTGGATCGATGTACGTTAGCAAGAGGCAGTGGTCAAGTTAAAATACACAGGGGAACATGTTTTGTAACGTGTGGTATGTGAACGTTAATTTGGTAGATGGGGTTCCAATGGCCGTACAGCATACCTTGAGACCTTAGCTACTCAGGGTAAGTTTATGTCAAATCGAAGTTGATACTCAATCTGTAGGCGTAGCCATGCATTAAACTGTCAGGTGACCCCTCAGAACAAAGTGAGTAGCGGTGGGTCCGTGTGTCGTTGTGAGGTACACAGACTACTGCGGCCATTTGAGCACATTGTACGTAAACCAGCACATCCCATGAGACATCTTAACGAGGTTCAAGTCGCAAGAGCCGTCACTTTGATCCAGGAAGGATGTACTTTTCGTCATGTTGCTGTGGATCTCATTGTCTCTCCGTCATTTATTCAAGGCTTGTGGAATCGCTACAATAAGACAAGCCAGTTCACAAGGAGGGTTGGACAAGGTCGTGGACTCATGACAACTCCACAGGATGACCGACATCTGACCAACTGTGCGTTGCGGGGTCGTTCAGCAACTGCCAGAGAACTGCAACAAGACCTTAGGAGGGTTACTGGAGTCACGGTGTCTGACCAGACAGTAAGGAACAGCTTAAGAGAAGTGTCCTTACGACCCAGACGTCCTGTTCTAGTGCCCCGTTTAACGCGGCAACATCGCGCAGCTCGTCTTGTGTTTGCCCGTACTCACAACAACTGGCAACTTCGCCAACGGAGACCTGTGTTGTTCGCAGACGAGTCCAGATTTCCCCTGACACAGCGTGATGGGCGTTACCGTGTATGGAGATGCCGTGGTGAGCAGTACATGCCAAATTTTGTCCACGAAGGTGACCGATTCGGACAAGGTTCTGTGATGGTGTTAGGTGGCATCAGTGTTGATGACCGTACGGATGTTGTCGTCGTCCGTGGTAATCTTACCGCTGCGGGGTACATCGAGCAGATACTGCTACAGCATGTGTTTGTTGCTGCATACGGTGTTGGCCCTGAATTCGTACTCATCCACGACAATGCCAGGGCTCATGTAGCGCGCATCACCAGAACATCCTTGCGAGAACTGGACAGTCAAGAGTTGGAATGGCCAGCAGTGAGTCCCGACCTTACTTCCCTCGAGTATGTGTGGGATAGGCTTGGCAGAAGTGTTCATGGGCGTCCTGTTCCACCACAGACTCTCCAAGACCTCGAACAGGCTCTCATTGAAGAATGGGACTTGATACCGCAACATGATCTCCGTCGACTTATACGGAGCATGCCACGTAGGTGCCAAGCTGTGATAAATGCTCGTGGAGGACATACACCATACTGAAGCTCTCCAATTGTGATAAAAATCCACCCTGGAGGACTGTTATCACTTTGTTTTCGCCCCTGCTTGGATATTTCCGCCTGTGTTCTGAAAATGAGCGCGAATCAATCGATGTTCTTTTGTATACTTCAACGGTAAAGAATAAAGGTTTAGTTGGTAATATACCTGGGTGTGAGGTATTGTTTTGTGGAACATGGCATACGCTCAAAGACATGTTCCCCTAATATTTTTGAACTGTGCAGTAAGAACTGTACTCTTTCAGTACTGTCGAACCTGAGAACATTGAATTAATTAACACATTAACATTTAAAATGAAACAAAGCTCGCCCATTTAGTTTCTTGTCAACGTCTCTTTTATTTTATTTTATTCTTACGAGTGTGGCTGACCATCAAACATTTTGGCTGCACAATACCATCACAATATCTGCCACGTATGGAATACGTTCTGTATGTGTGTTTATCAACAAAGCTTGAGTCATCCAGGAGGACAATACACTGGACATCACAGCGAATGGCGCATCAATTTCTGTCTAATACCCACACATTGTAAACCCTTCAATATCTCCAAAAGTATTTGTCTTATTTGCAAAGTAAGAACATCATTGAATTTGTCGCTCGAATTTTTATTGTTCCATTGGGTGAAATTAGTATAGTTCCATTTAAAGAAACGAAGTTGCTACCTGTTTCTCGGTAATTACGCATGTGATCGAGAGGAATAGGACAGTACTTTATGAACCCCTTAATACAATTTAAGAATTTGAAAACAGAATGTCAATATCTTTAACGGATCAGAATATATTGGAGATGGGCTACTTAGGTGAATCACCACGTATATACGATTATTATTATTATTATTACTAGCTGATGTAGGCCTACCCATGCTTCGCTAAGGAATTCACAGAAATACTGACTTTGTGGTTTTCCTAACTTAAGTCAACAAAAATCATTACTAGGGATGGCAACGATTTATCGGTTTTTATGAAATACCGATATTTTCCTTTCGATTTATCGATATATCGATATCGAAATTTTGATTCGATTTATCGAATAATATATCGGTTTTTCCATTAATATATCGTTTTTCTTTGAATTATTATTTTCATTAACAACATCCGCACTAGAGAACGCCGATAATTCTGCAAGAGATGGTGCTAGTGAAGGTGGAATTGCAACCTGGAAATATCCAATCTAATCAATACCTTGCTCTGAGCCTCTGGTAGGCCGGACTATAATTCGAATACAAACGGTGGAATATGTAACACAGTTGCCTCCGCATGGCAGTTTACACAGCGCGAAATACGTTCTAGTTCCAGAGTCACCGCTAGACTTCGTGTTAGCCCTCCACCATTTAACAACACAGACTATATGGAAACTGTGAAGGAAAAAGGTAAGTTTAGGTGAGATAAGCCTTAAAATTCATTATAAAAGGCGTTGATTTGTGTATTCAGCTTGTGATGAGTATATGGTTTATATTTAAACGTAAAGTTATGAAAATAGAAGCCTCCGCGAGTCAGGTGGCAGCGCGCCAACTTCTCACCGCTGGGTTTCGTGGTTCAAAACCCGGTCACTCCATATGAGATTTGTGCTGGACCGGTTTTTCTCCGGGTACTCCGGTTTTCCCTGCCATCTTTCATTCCAGCAACACTCTCAAATATCATTTCATTTGTCAGTCATTAATCATTGCCCCAGAGGAATGCGACAGGCTTCGGCAGCCGGGAAATTTCCTATTCTCGCCGCTAGATGGGGCTTAATTCGTTCCATTGCTGACCCGGTCAAATGACTCTAAACAGGCTGTGGATTTACATTAAGAAAACGTTTTGTGCATATTGATAAATATACAAGAGCCGAGAGAGTATTTATTGTAAACATTCTATTCACAAGATGTTTATTGCGCGTGATAAACAATGGTTTATTGCTGTGCACCATTCTGCAAAAGTAAACTTCAGAAAGGTAGTGGCATTTATTTCCACGAGCAAATGTGGAACTACGAGAAAAATGGGTCTTAATTATGTCATGTCGCGGTGACGAGAAAAATAGCATGTGGCAACCTTCCTCGAAGTCTGTAGTATGTAGTGAACATTTTGAAAGCACGTGTTTTAGCATTTCTACTAAAACTAGTCGCAATCAATGCCAACACTTTTTTTCAGGGTATTTGCATGGCAAGACTAGGTTACGTACTAATACTAAAATGTTTTAATTCCTCCCCTGAAGGAGGAGGCGGGCCTCTTAGATGGTGACGCCGTCTGTGAGGCCGGGAGATTTGTTACGGCGAAGGAGATGCTCGGAGATGGTGAGGGGGTTGGCGGCCGTGGCCTATACTAGGAACCCTCCCAGCATTTGCCTTATTGCAGGAGAATGGAAAACCACGTAAAACCATTCTCAGGAAAACCGACAGTGGAGACCAGCCGTGAGGTCCAGCCCTGTCCAGTCTCCCGAATACAGAGACGAAGAGCCACCCTTCCTCTGCTCGGTTGGCCGGTCGGAGTGCAGAGCTGTTGGACCACGGACCAGCCGTGGCCACTTGTGGGCCGAGATCCACTCTGCATTCATCGACGAAGGCTCTGTGAATACTGCAGTGTTTTAAAATATTCTATGAAGTATTTTCATTTTTATTAGGATGTGTACTTTCCGGTTGCAATTATACTACCTGATTCGTATGAGCTCATCTTGAATTACTCGGTGATACATTTATTTTTCTTCATTAAACGTCATAGAAATATCACTTTCCTACTCAAAACGCAATGTTTTATATTTGTAATGTGCTTTTATGTGCAAGTTATTATCGTAATGCCAATTGGAATCGTGCTGAGGAATGGAGGGAAAACCTCACATCCAGCGGCGATATTTGAACTGCTGCTACTCTGTCAATTTAGTACTTGAAGAGACCGTGCATGCTGAGGCCTTTACTTATCTCGTAGGCATCGATAACACCTAGGGACGTTCCGATATAATAAATATCGATATTTCATTCGATATCGACATGCCGATATTATCCTACTATCAAAACAAAATAGCGATATATCTCGATATAAAATTATTTCTTTTCCAAAATACAAGGATTTGAAATTATATTGAAGTTCTATAAATCGGGGATCTATTAACAATATGCAACTTGTTTGAAGCCATCAAGAAATATTTAATTTGTTTGTATCTATCTGTACATAATACTGAATGATTAAAAATTTTAATTTGTTTGTATATAATTCCGAATTTGATTGATTCCTTACTTTATAAGGTAAGGCGGCAGCTAAGAATTTAAGTCCGTTAAAATGTGCAGCATGCTTGAAGCCATCAACAATGTTTTGATTTGTTCGAATCTGCTTCTATGTATTACTAAATGATTGGAAAATTTCATTTCATTTTATGTCATTCTGAATCTGGTTTGCACGTAAATTTGAATGTTTCAACAAAACAGTTAACCAAGAGACGTAAGCGTGGTAAGGCCTCTGTAGTGTAGTGGTTAGTGTGGTTAGCTGCCACCCCCGAAGGCCTGGGTTCGATTCCCGGCTCTGCCACGAAATTTCAAAAGTGGTACGAGGGCTGGAACGGGGTCCACGCAGCCTCGGGAGGTCAAATGAGTAGATGTGGGTTCGATTCCCACCTCAGCCATCCTCGAAGTGGTTTTCCGTGGTTTCCCACTTCTCCTCCAGTCGAATGCCGGAATGGTACCTAACTTAAGGCCACGGCCGCTTCCTTCCCTCTTCCTTGTTTATCCTATCAATGCAATGATAAAACCATAAATACTTGCACGGTAGATGCTGCATCATATTCTTAACTATTTTCAGCCATTTCTACTAATTTACGAGGTTTATATGAACATCAAGCATTACTGACACTACTTCTTTCACTCTAAAAAAGCTATTTATTCAGGATCTATGCTTCGACTGCTGTCTTGTGGCTGCGGGTGAATGAAAATTTGTGTTATGGAAGTATAACCCTAGCAACCGTGCAGGCTGGTGCTCATCTGAAATTAGCAGCCGTTGATGGATAATTTCCATGGATAATTAAACCGCGAATTCCAGTAGCAAGATAAACTCAACCAACCAGTCGCGTGCACAGGCAGAATAAACCAAAATTGATATATATGCATTGAGATCTGGTGATGATATTGTAGTTACTCTTGGGTTACGATATATCGATATCGCTTGAATATACCGATATATTATGTGCAATAAATATCGATTATCGAAAATAAGTTTTCAATATATCGAAATATCGATATATCGGTATTTTTTTAAAAACTGCCATCCCTAAATCATTACAATGGCGTCAGTAGGAATGTAGTGTTTAAGAGCAATGTTTACATACAAAATACTCGATCAAATGAAAAACCGGACATTTTCTCACTTTTAACGAACAGTCCTAAGTTCCAGTGCTGGAATGACCAGGCTGCAGACAGCCACGAACACTCATCTGCCATTATTCCATTAAATGTGCACACTGCTCATACTAATCAGTGCCTCAGAGTAGGGATTGAATAGCTAGAATATTATGATGAACCAGTGTGTTATGTACCAGTAGTATCAGAAAATTTATGAACCAGAGGAATGGCACGGTAAAGAAGAGAGAGGTCTAACTCTCCAGCTACTTCCCGCCAACATTCAGGCAGGCTGTTATACTCGTACGCAGCAGTAATCCCATCTATCGGAGATTGGTGGCAGCAAAGACGCAAAGTTCATCACAACAAACAATGGTCAATGTACTTGATCAATTTTGTGAGCTTTCGATATTGTAGGTCTTCACATTTAGTTTTCTCTCGACTCTGCGATATCACGGCATCTTATAAAATTATTTATAGCGTAGAGTGTAGTTTCTTATTACCCGACTTTACATGCCGATTTTCATTAAAATCTGTTTACCCATTTTATCGTGAATCGGCGCTGATATGGACTTAGCGACAAAAATCCAAATTCATGAATATCTCTGTTGTTATAGCTGGTACGGTAAAAACGTATGAGATATAAATGATCGGAAATTTAATACTGTATAACTTTAGTTATGCAGTATTTATCGGTAGGACCACTAACAACATTCATATTTGAGAATTAAATTTAAGGCCTTCCCCTAAACTATCATTTCACTCAGCGTGAAAAAAAAATTATGGCCTAGATTATAGCGACCTATTTCCCGACTTTATATACCGATTTTCATTAAATTCTCTTCAGCCGTTTTCTCGTGATGCGCGTGCGGACAGACAGACAGACAGACAGACAGACAGACAGACAGACAGACAGACAGACAGACAGACAGACAGACAGACAGACAGACAGACAGACAGACAGACAGACAGACAGACAGACAGACAGACAGACAGACAATACGAAAAATTAAGAAGTGCATTTCCTAGTTATTCTGGACTCGACCGATGTAGAAATACAATTCTTTTTAAATTCTGAGCAATGTACAGAAAAACTCTTATTTTATAGCGATCTTGACATCTTTTCTCGCGTTCTGTGTAGTGTCGGTGGGTATCAGGGAGTATTTGAGCATTTGATTGGTGTGGTGGTTATGTGAACGTGATGTCTTGGGAGTCTGGAGCTTGTTTTGATTGATTTGAGGGCATCGTTTTGTTTCATTTTATTGCCATAAATGCCTCCATGTTGGATTTAACTACAATTGCTCCATAGATAACTTACCAAGAGTGTATGTTGGTTACTAACCTTGGCCTAACAACCACCCACGGGTGGCCCAGATTGGTTGCGCAGTAGATGTTAGTTTTCCCTCGTCCTGCTCGTGACGTCATCACAGGAGCACCGTGACTGTGTAGCATACAACCGCACGTGTATCTTATATCGTTGTTTATAGCTGTCTGTCTTATAAAGAAAGGATTTATACGTAATTTCTTTTCGTATATTGCTGTTGTTTTATATAGTGTCCTACTGTATATTGCGTAGCGTGTGTGTGTGTGTATGTGTGTGTGTGTCGTAGTTCGTTTCTGTGAAATCTCTGTTAAGTTGCTGTGTTTCCTGCAGTGAGGTGCACTTATTTTTTTTTTCGTTAGTTGCGTGAATAGTGTAATAGTAGCTGGAGTGAAATTTCTGTGTTCATAGTATCATTGCGACAGAAAACCGTACCGCAATCTACAGCGACACCTGATTGTTCAGCAGAGGGATTTCGATACCTCGCCGGCTACATCGCCTTCCGTGGAAGAAAATAATGACAGGTCAATGGGAAGTCCCAATGGGGAAATGCTTTCCATTTCTTCTGGTACAGCCCTTGTGGGATGAACAGAGGTTATCTCGGGGAGGTCTACTAGTTCCATCGGAAGAATGGTAAACCAAATAAAGGAATTTGAGTTAATTTTCACGGACACTCACGGAGGTGCTGAACTGTGACAAAAAAAAAAAAAGAAAGAAAAACGGCACTTAACGCCCTTGAAAGGGCCTTGGCCTGCCCAGCGACCGCTGCTCAGCCCGAAGGTCTGCAGATTATGAATGAGGGGTCGTGTGGTCAGCACGACACATCCTATCGGCCGTTATTCTGGGCTCCTCAATTCTAATCACGTAGGCTGAGTGGACCTCGAACCAGTCCTCAGGTCGAGAGAAAAACCCCTGACCTGGCTGGAAATCAAACCCGGGGCCCCCGGGCGAGAGGCAGGAACGCTACCCCTGCACCACGGGGCCGGCGCTGAACTGTGACGCATACCTAATATTATACGCAAAGTGTGTCAAATAATTAGCAGTAAAATCCCCGCTGTACTACCAGAAATAGTAAAAATATATGTTAGAACGAGAACATTTATACGCATACGACAAATGAACATTCGGAAAAGAACTGAAAAATTCATAGCAGCTCATGGGCGAAAGGCACGACAGTGGATTTCATCTTCAAAAGCAACCACTTCATGACATCTGATCTCACGGGTAGGACTGTGTTGTAATTAAGTGTTTTTCCTGTTCTTTCTTATTCTTAAAAAGTAGGAATATCTATGCATGGTTTCGAATATGAACTTACTTCTGCTGCTGTTATAATATGTGTTAAGCTTTAAACTCGATACCTGCGGAAGTAAGTT
Source organism: Anabrus simplex (assembly GCF_040414725.1). Taxonomy (NCBI): domain Eukaryota; kingdom Metazoa; phylum Arthropoda; class Insecta; order Orthoptera; family Tettigoniidae; genus Anabrus; species Anabrus simplex. The sequence continues at coordinate 73,670,631 of NC_090273.1, forward strand.
AGTATATCGTATGTTAATATACGGTAGTTCCATTACGGAAGTTCTGCTGTCAAAATTTAATATTACAAACATTTCAAATCTCTAAACATTTATGTTAACAGATTTGAGATCGCGTAACCTTCCTCAAACTCAATAGAGGAACTTGGAAATGTTAATAAATTTCAAGCGTTGGTCAGTGCACCGTCACGTTACATTTATGCCTTATTCGTAATAGAAATAATGAAAACTTACTATGCTATACTCTTTTTCACTTGTATAAAAGCAGTAATCTGTATGTCTGGTTTAGTTCTGAGAGACTGTAACTTTTGCTGGTATTATGAGATTCCTACTGATTTGCGCGCTCTGGACTCGGCTGCTTTGCTCCTACTGTGACGTAATTTCGTCAATCAATAGCAGCTCGTCTCACGTTGGGCCCAACCTTTAGTAGTGTTTAAGAACCTTGACAACCACCCACTTGCTAAATTTTCTTGGTCTCCATAGATACTACCAACTAGATATATAATTCCACTCTTCCATTGAGGCGTTTCTAAGGCAACAGATCTTAGCCTACTGCTGGGAGCCAGCATGGTGGTCTGTGATAATATAATAATAAACATCATAGCAGAACATCAGCTACCCGTATGGACTAACAACCCTTACGATGAGGGTGAATCAAAATGAATGATTCATCCGTCCCGGGCTCACACCCACCAGCTAACATCAACCACGAACTTAGCATGATGGAAACACAAGTGACAGAGCAACTACCTCAGGCCTGCACTGCTAACAGTAAAGGCGAACCTGGTCATTCGGATTCTGGGGGACCAGGACATCATGCAGGGAAGAGTCGGAGCTTCCCAGAACTTCTGAAACCCAAGAGAATGCAGTTCATTGGTACACTCAACGTACAGACTCTGGCTAAAACAGGCAAACTCAAGATTGTGACTGATACCTGTGACAAGTTTAGAATTCTTATTCTTGCAGTTCAAGAAACGCGATTTCGTGATTACGATCACTTTGATTCAGGTGGATATCGAATATATAAGGGGAGGCCTGCAACTAAACTCGCAAATAGTAATTTACATATTTTGGGCACTGCATTCCTAGTACATAACAGCATACAGAACTCGGTGATAAATTTTACATCACCTTCGGAACGTCTCTCTCTACTCACGGTTAGATGTATAATTAGTATTTATTTATGAACAAACAGGCTTTCCGCCCCATTACATGTTCACAAAGCAATAAGACACAATATTAATAATTATAATAAAAAAAAATAATAATAAAAATAATAATAAAATAATGATAATAATAATATAATACATAAAAATAAAATAATGATAATAGAGATAATAGGAATAAATAATAACAAAAATGATAACAATTCTGTAGCAGTCCTCGGCTCGAGGATCCAGCAAACTCATCACTTGCCCTTATGCCTACCGCAGCTTTCGTCACATTCCTTTTCCCTGCCCTACTCCCGATCAATACCAAAACATCGACAGTCAGCACTTACATTCTAACCAGCCATAACACAAACAAAAGTCCTCCACGTTCACAACAATAAATAACACAATCCTAACCCAGCAGAAAATCACAATAACTTACAATCAAATTTCAACACTGGTCTCCCTCCACACTTACCTTAAATACCACTTTTATTTCAATGCATTACTACCTCTCATGTTGCAACTTGACCATTATTTAGCCATGCTTGATCTCATTTTAAAACCCAAGCCATGCTCAGCATTACATTTGCTATCGCAACCACCACTCATTCCGTGTCCTTGTGGATTCAGCACATACGTCATCTTCATTGTCCTCTAACTTACTCTCTGTCCAAACCATAACAACCAACATTCCGCAATTGCCCTTCAATCCATCATACACTACATTTACCAACCCGCACTTAATACAATCATCTCTCCAACTCCAAAAGTTTCAGCAATAAATTAAACCATCTCATTACCAAACCATCTTCGCCTATACCAACACTTCTCCCACACCACTTTTTTTTTTTTTTCGATAAATCTAAACTAATTCAGCAATAAATAAACCATCTACATACCAACTCCCGGATTCAGATACCACCTCTTATCCACAATTTCCATTCCAGATCCACCTCATATACCTTCCACAATACACCACTAAATCTAAATTTACAACATCTCAGATTTACAAAATAACACCACTTAACACCGCTTCTCACCATATTTCAACCATAGTCCTCAATAACTGCGACCATTTTATACCACCACTTCTCCAACACCTCATTTCAGCGATATGACACATCTTACCTTAATCTTATCTAGATACCAGGCCATCTTCACCTTAAAATACCAAACACTCATATACCATCTCTTCACCAACACCACATTCCAATCTCTACCATCCAAAACTCTTGTCCCTCTTCACACTCACTTAGTTAGCATTAAATAAACCTCCTACCCAACCAAAAGCTAATACAGCTACCCTTCAATACCAACACATCGCTTCATATACCACCTCTCAATCTCATACCACACTATCATGCTATCCTCTCTCTTATATACATCAACAATAAATATACCACTTCACCATTGCCACATTTCGGCCTTCACAAACAATTACCATCATAACCTAATGAATTTACAGTGAATAACAATTACTGACATATCGTAAGACTTACCAATCAGCGTCAACTCCAAATATCACAATAAATATATCACTTCACCCTTACCACGTCTCAGCCTTCACAAATTATTTACCATATTTCAGTCTTCACAAATAGTTACCATCCTAGCCTAATAAAATTACAATGAATAACAATTACTGACATATCATAAAACAAACAGACCATGCCATCCTGTCCTCTTACCCAACTCCCCTAACTAAATACTCAGTCCCTATATACACTAAACCATTAAAATTTTAACCTACTATCTCCTTCCCTTATACAGATAACTATTCTACCCCCCTATTCCCCTGCCCACCCTCTAACTCACTCTCCTTCATTTTACTCTCGCAGGCCTTTTTTGTCGCACAAAAATACCTGTTCAATTCACCCCCTTTTTCCCATTGTTTAAGAATCCATCTCAGTATTGCGTTCTCATCCCCTCTCCCCAGTACTTCCCGATTCTCGGCACTCAATAATCTATGTCTTAACCCCCTCGTTCCCTCACAGTCTCTTAGCAAGTGAAACTCATCATTCACATCTCCACAAAGTACACACCTTGTCTTATCCCTGCCCTGTAACCAGCCCTTATTCCTTGGCAGACCTAAAAGCCACCACATCATCCCATATCGATTTGACCTATCAACGTATCTAATATTCAACCCTGCTATCTCCTCTATTTTCGTCAAAACAATCAGCGAATTTCTTAGTCTGCTTTCCCCCAATAATTTCTGCCTATGGATATCCCTAATTCTCCTTTCTAGTATTTTTATCCCTCTCACTTCTGTCTTTGACCAAACCTCCCCCCACAGGTGCCCTAATCCTATCCTCTCTAAATATCCTTTTATTTTTTCTAACCATCCCCCCTTATACATGCTCTTAAATTGCTGTACATATGCAGCCTGTAAAACTCTCCCACCTTCCTGTCTTTTTAAATTCATCCAATATCTAACTATTCTTTTCACACCCTCTGATTCCAAATCCTCCCCACACATTAATTCCGCCCCTACATTTGCTGTACACCTCGGTAAGCCCATCACTAACTTAGCAAAACTACTAACAATCTTTCTTAGTTCCTCTCTTTTTTCATCCAGCCCCCAAACTTCTGCTCCGTATAATACCCTCCCCACTATTACCGACCTGAACACGAGTCTCAGTGTTTTATAACTGATCCCCGGGAACTTGAGTAGCAAATTTCTGACTGAGGCTAAGGCTGCCAAGCCTCTATACTTCATTCTTTTGATCTGGTCACTCCAAGTTCCTTTATCATTAAAAATAACTCCTAGATATTCCAGCTTCCTTACCTGTTCCAATCTTTCTCCCTGTATTACCCAATTCCCTTCCATCTTTCTTCTTTTGTTCACCTGTACTATCAATATTTTAGACTTATTTCCATTAATTTTCAATCCCCATTTCCTCGCAAATAGCATCACTGACTCTAAGGCCCTATTCATCGCCCCTGAAGTTAACGTCATCAATAACACATCATCCGCAAATATCAGTCCTGGCACTTCCAAACCATTAATTACCGGTACAGCCCAATTTCCTGCCCCAAACCCCTCTAAAATATCGTTTATAAATAAAATAAACAGTATGGGCGATAACTTGCAACCTTGTTTTAAACCCACCTTGGACTCCAATGGTCCACTCATTCTCTCTTCTCCCAATTTTACACAAAACCTGACGTCCCTGTATATTCCTTCCACTGCCCTCAACATCTTCTCCGAAATCCCTAGCCTACCTAATTTCTCTCGTAGGGCCTCTCTATTTACCTTATCAAAAGCTTTCTCAAAATCTATTGCTGCTACATAAACCGTACTTCTATTCATATTCTTATACTTTTCTAAAATAGTCTTTACTATCATTATATTATCCACTGTTCTTTTCTTTTTCCTAAATCCCCCTTGGTAATCTGTCAAAATTCCATTTTCTTCCGCCCACCCACTTATTCTGTTCGCTAGCACCCCCGTATATATTTTACTCAGAGAATCCAACAGAGATATACCCCTATAACTGTTCACATCGTTCCTACTACCCTTTCCCTTGTATATAGGGCATATAATTCCTGTTTCCCATTCCCTAGGGTAATTTCCTCCCTCGAATATCCTATTGAATAGTTTCACCATGCCCTCTATCATTATCTCATTTTTACTAATTTCCTTCCAAAACTTATTATTTATACCATTACACCCCCCGGCCGACTTCGCTCTGGCTCTACTTATCACTCCCCGGATTTCCTCTCTTGTGATTTCTTTATCCAAGTCATAAATTGCCACTCCCCTATTACTCCAAATTACTTCTTCTCCCGAACCTCTCCATCTATCACCCCCCTTTTTTCCTAGTAATTCCTCGAAGTGCCTGACCCATTGCACTTCCTCAATACTCGTTCTCTCCATATTCCTTCCACCCTTAATAATTCTATTAATCTTATCCCAGACTCTCTCAAAATTGTTAGTCTTGCAGTCATTATTTATGGCTTCCATTTGTTCCTCTAACCACGTCTTTTTTGTCTCAGAAATTTTCTTTTTATACTCCTTCCTCAATCTACAGAAAAACTCCCTTTCTTGGCTTCCACCTTTCCTTCTATATTCTCCTAAAGCGTCCATCACCCTCCTCCGCAATCCTTCACACTCCCTATTAAACCATTCTTCTCCCTCTTTCTTATTTCCTTTTCTAGCTTTCACCTTCTGCGCTATCATCTTTATTGGATGTAGCAACAATTCCAAGGCTTTATCAGTATCATTCTCTTCTAACGCCCCTTCCCACCCATATTTCAGAAGATGTAACTCCTCCTTTACTACCCTATTCCAATCCCGGCCTACCTTCTCTGTCCATTTGTACTTATTATAACCCCTCCCTCGTTTATCCTTTGTCTCATTTTCCTTCATTGTACGCTTCTCTACCTCTCTTTTCAGCATAACCCTCACCGGGAAATGGTGTGACTCAATCCAATCTCCTATTTCCATACTTACAACTTCCTCAATCATCCCTTCCGAGCTCAGAACCATATCTATCACACTACCCCCTTTCTCCGTAACATATGTCAATTTCCCCGTCCTGTCACCCTCTATCCACCCATTCAGAATATACAAGTTTCCCACAGCACACATCTCTAGGAGCTTCTCTCCATAACTATTTGTAATTTTGTCCTCACTCCTTCTGCTTTCTAACAAACACATTCCATCCTCCCTACTATAAATTGGGCTCTGTTCTCCTATTCTCGCGTTCCAATCCCCAAATAACAACATATCCTCCTCCCCTGGATACATTCCCCTTATCCTACCAATATCCACCAATAACTCTTCAAAAAAATATTTATTTGCATATTCTGAATTACTAGGATGACAGTAAACAAAAGCTAGATTTATTTTCTTCCTCCGTCCCTCTCTCTCTCCCAAATTCAATCTCAGCCATATGGTTTCCATCATATCGGTCTCTATATCCTCTACTCTTTCACTAATTTCTTCCCTAATTAGAACTATCATCCCTCCTGGTGCTCGTCCCTTATTCCTCTCTTTTCTTCTATATTTATATTTTATCTCAAACCCCTTCCATGTAATCTCCCTCCCTGTTTCCAACCACGTCTCTAAGAGTGCCACAACATCGAAACTTTCAATTACTTCCCTAACTTTCTTGTTTCCTAATTTGCTCCTTACTCCTTCAATATTCACACATCCTATCTTCCAAAATTGTTATAACTTTCCCTCCCTCCCTTCTAGGTCTCCCGCTCTATTCTTACTTCTAGTATTTATCGGCCTCTCTCCCTCTGTATCCTCCATCCCTTTACGTACTTTTCCCCATATGTCTTTTAAGCTCTTACTCCTGACTTTACTCATAAGTTTTTTTACCTTCTTGTCGATCTGTCTCCTCTTGACCTTTCTTTTTCGCTACACCACTGCACCCTGCACTCACCTCTTCTTGCTGCTCACCCCCACTCTCCCCCTCACTATTTTGGACTTCTGAATCCATCTCCCTTTGTCCTTTCTTACTCACTGCACCACTACACTCTCCTCTCCCAGTTTCTTGCGGTCCACTCTCACCGTCCACTTCACTATCTTGGTCTTCTGTCTCCCGGCTGCACTGCCCATTCTCTTCCGAGATGCCTTGCTCTCCTGCCACGTCCCTCCTCCTCTTCTTTTCTTCTTTCTTCTTCCCATCTTGCCTTGACCTCTCACCACTCTCAACCCTCTCGTTTTCGTCCATTTCCTTTAGCTTAGAAACTGAATGAACTCTGACCCATCGCCCGTTCGTCACCTCCAACCTCAGACCTCTTATTCGGGCCTTTAGCCCCTGGTTCCTCGCTCTCCAAAGGTGCCTATTCAAGATCTTCGCGTTTTCACTTCCTTCTCTTCCCATGTCTCCTTTCACCCCTATTTTCCGCCCTTGTAAATTCTTGCTGTTTCTTAACACAGAATCTGCCATTAGGGTTGAGAACAATGTAACCCTAATTGGCCTCCGACCTTTGATTCTACCAACTCTCTCTACATCATCAATGTCTACCTCACTAAAGTTTACCTTCATAACATCACGTATAGCTTCCACCACCTTAAATATCAGCTCAATCTTGCTCTCTCTCGCCCCTTCCTCAATTCCATATAAAAATATGGCTTTTTTCAATCTCTCCTGCCTGTACCCCTCCGCTTCTTTCTTCATCTTCATCACCTCGTCTTTCAGATGCTTCACTTCCCCTCTCAATAACTCGATTTCTTTCTCGTTATTGACCACTCTCCTGCTCGATTCCTCTGTCTTCGTTTCAAGCCATTTCTTCATGTTCCCTATCTCCCTTCTCTGCTCCTCCATCATGTCCTTTATTTCCTGCACCTTATCCCATTGACACTTTTCCTGCATCACTTCACTTACAACCACCCTGAGTGCGGCCAAATCCTCTGCGCTAAATTTTCCACTGGTATTTGGGCCTGGGTTCACTTCCACCCCCCCAATAACCAGTAACACTGCTATCACTGTCACCACCAGCACCGCTTCACTCATTTTCAATCCGTCCGTCACCAATCCATTCCTGACCTCCTTCTTCTGCCTTGCCTGCCATTTCCCAATAGCGGCCCGGTACTGTTCAATGCCAACCATGTTTACAGCACGCACTTCGCTACGCAACCTCTCTCCTCGACTGCTCGAGCTAGACTGTGACTCACGGTTAGATGTGCTAACAAAGCCTACACACTGGTTAATGCACACGCTCCGGTGAACAGTGAAACTGACAAAAACAAAATTGAGAAGTTCTGGTTGCAACTCGAACGAGCACTCGCCAATATACCTCAGCATCACGTTAAAATTCTCCTTGGGGACTTCAATGCACAAATCGGCAGGGAACGAGTATACAGAAGCATCATTGGGTGCTTTTCAGCACACAAGAAGACTAATGCCAATGGACATCGCCTAATCAACATATGTAGAATGGCTAACCTCCAAATAATGTCCACACACTTTAAGAAACCTCCGTGGGAAATGACCACTTAGAAATCACCAATCAACTACATAGGTGAATACCAGATTGATCACGTAGCCATCACAAGAAAATACTCTCCTGAAATCACGAATGTGCGAGTTCGCAAGGGTTACGTAGTGTCCGACCACCATATTTCACAAATCAAAGTCCGCTTCAGACCTAACCGGAAAATTTATCAGAAACCTAAAATACCACGCATTGATCCAGAATACTTAAAAGATTACGCACAGGAATTCATGGAATCAATGCAGACTAACACAGAAACATGGGACACCCTTCTTGCAACCATTCAAGACTCAGCGAAGAAACTTGGCCAACCTCCACGAAAACGTAAACACAGGTGGTGGACTGCCGATTGCGATAGAGCTCTGGAATCCCGCATGCAAGCCTGGAAGAATTGGCATAGTCACCAAACACCAGAAAATTGGAGTAACATCATAGAAATACAGAAGCGAACAGCCAAAACTATTAGACGAGTTAAACGTACCTACCACCTCAATAGATTGTCGGAAATCGATTACGATTTCAAAAGGAACAACACTCGAAATTTCTATAGAACTTTTAGAGAAGAACTGACTAACTACAAACCCCCTAGTATTTGTTTTCGTCGCATCGATGGAACACTTGAGCCGAATACAAAAGCCAACTGTGACATCTTAAAGCAGTACTTTGAGGCGTTACATAACTGTGAACCTCCTGCCGAAAAACTGCAATTCAGCATATCCACCCCAAACCATGACTCACTTCCACCAACACATGGCGAGATACAGAATATTGTATTAAATCTGAAAAACAACAAAGCACCAGGGGAAGATGGTGTAACTGCCGAGATGCTCAGGATCGGAGGTGGGGTCATTATTGACCGATTACAAGCCATCATTGCGGATATATGGGAGAGCGAAATCATACCTGCAGAGTGGACAGCTGCTTTGATTCATCCTCTACACAAAAAGGGTGACAAGACAGATCCGAACAATTACCGAGGTATCTCTCTCCTCTCAATCGCTTACAAAGTATTCTCTCGTGCTCTCCGTACCAGATTAGAACAACAGATAGAATGGAAGATTGGAGAATACCAGGCGGGCTTCAGGCCTCACCGATCGTGTGCAGAACAGATCTGGAACCTCAAGATGATTCTCAAACATCGCCAATCAATTCGAACAGTGGTCACTTTTGTTGACTTTAAAAAAAGCTTACGACTCGATTGACCGTGCCACCCTATTAGATGTACTTCATGAATATGGTGTTGACAACAAAACAACGAAGTTAATCCAACAGACTTTAACTAACACAACTTCTAAAGTGAAATTCATGGGCGAAATCTCCGAATCATTTGAGATAAGAACAGGCGTGAGGCAGGGTGATGGATTATCTCCACTGCTGTTCAACCTTGTACTAGATAAGATCGTTAGAACATGGGAGAAAGAAGTACACGGGATAAATATGGGAACGAGAGATAAGCGAATCAATATTAAGTGTCTTGCCTTTGCTGACGACCTAGCAATAATCACCCGCACTCCCGAGGAAGCCAGAACCGCTCTTGAGAATCTGCATGAGATTGCTATTAAGACTGGCCTCCGAATATCATATGAGAAAACACAATACATGGACTCCAAGAACACCAGTGTGGAATCACTTGAGACCAAATATGGCAATATCACACGAGTTAAACATTTCAAGTACTTAGGTGAAATTATCGGAAGCACTGGTAACGACAGGATAGCCAACAAAACCCGTGCCGAAAAATTACGTAAAGCCTACACAGTCACCTGGAATATCTACAATAAGAAATCCCTTTCCATCCAAGCCAAGCTGCGTCACTACCATACAGTAGTTCTTCCTGAAGCACTCTACGCGATTGAAACATCAACACTGCTATCAATATCAATGGCATCGAGAAAATGGAACGGCAAATACTGTACTTAGGAAAATATTTGGACCAAAGTTCCAAGATGGAATATGGATGCGAAAAAGCTCGGAAGTACTCGCTGACCGAAAGATTCACTTCAAACGCCCAGAAAAGACGTATGCGATTCTACGGACATCTAGCACGAATGGACGACTCGCGACTGACCAAGAAAATCTTCCTCATTATCAGCGGAACCCGACAAAATAAAGTACGGTGGCTTGCTGACACCCAAAAAGATCTCACAGAAGTCGGCGTTGACCCACTGACAACTACACGGGCTACATTTAGACACAAAATTAACTTGCACAGCTTTGCAGCCAGACAATGTACAAGAAACTTGAAACTCCAGGAGGCATGGACTCAAGAAAGACGACAGACTCACAGTTCGAGGATGAAGAATTTTTGGGAGGATAAGAGAAACAAGAAGAAGAATGCTAACTAATGGTTCTACGTGCTCCTTAGAGGGCCTAACGCATATAATAATAATAATAATAATAATAATAATAATAATAATAATAATAATAATAATAATAATAATAATAATAATAATAATAATAATAATAATAATAATAATAATAATAATAATAATAATGCAACAATTACTGTTGTACTATATACATTGCTACTGAAGAAAAATTGAATGAATGGATTTCGGTAAAAAAGAAAAGAAAAAGCAATGCAGCATAAGTAAGCATTTTTACATACCTAGTCAACGGGATGGATGGGCTTGTTTCTTTAAAGCTAGAAGTTCTATGCTTTGGCGAATGTCGGCGACTGCAAAGATGAAGCCTGGTTCAGGATTCAAGAGATTTCTGTGTTTGGTTTTTATAATAATAATAATAATAATAATAATAATAATAATAATAATAATAATAATAATAATAATAATAATAATAATAATAATAATAATAATAATAATAATAATAATAATAATTTCGTGTGGCTATTTCTAGCCGAGTGCAGCCCTTGTAAGGCAGACCCTCCGATGAGGGCGGGCGGCATCTGCCGCGTGTAGGTAACTGCGTGTTATTGTGGTGGATGATAGTGTTATGTGTGGTGTGTGAGTTGCAGGGATGTTTGGAAGACAGCACAAACACCCAGCCCCCAAGCCACTGGAATTAACCAATGAAGGCTAAAGTCCTCGACACGGCCGGGAATCGAATCCGGGCCCTCTGAATCGAAGGCCAGTACACTGACCATTCAGTCAACGAGTCGGACGGTTTTTATAGTTGTCAGGCCATAATGCTTCGGCCGAGCTCGAATTAAGTAACGTTCCTTACGAATCGAACCCGGAACCCCTGTGGCCAAAGGCCAGCACGCTAACCATTTAGCCATGGAGCCGGACGTTGCTGCGTTAAACGGGGCACTCGGACAGGACGTCTGGGTCGTAAGAACACTTCTTTTTAACCTGTTCCTTACTGTCTGGTCAGACACCGTGAACCGGGCGAGTTGGCCGTGCGCGTAGAGGCGCGCGGCTGTGAGCTTGCATCCGGGAGATAGTAGGTTCGAATCCCACTATCGGCAGCCCTGAAGATGGTTTTCCGTGGTTTCCCATTTTCACACCAGGCAAATGCTGGGGCTGTACCTTAATTAAGGCCACGGCCGCTTCCCTCCAACTCCTAGGCCTTTCCCATCCCATCGTCGCCATAAGACCTATCTGTGTCGGTGCGACGTAAAGCCCCTAGCAGACACCGTGACTCCAGTAACCCTCCTAAGGTCTTGTTGCAGTTCTCTGGCAGTTGCTGAACGACGCCGCAACGCACAGATGGTCAGATATCGGTCATCCTGTGGAGTTGTCATGCGAGGAAGGGCTGGTGATCAGTTAATCCCCAAGCATGACCTGAGCAACATTACGGTTGACTTAAGAATGGGGAATTTCTTGTGTAGAGACTGGTCATGTGAGTCTCCACATGCTAACATTGTGAAGAAGCTAGGACAGGTACAAAACTGACTCTTGTTTAGAATTACGAGGGCGAATCAAAGAGTTATAGTTCCAAGTTATGGCCTTTTATGAAACCACCTACACATAGGCAACACGGCTATGACAACATACAATGTAAGTTCACTTTTCCACATAGTCCCCAAGAGACACTAAACATTTCTCGGAACGGTCAACCTACTTTTCGATTCCGGATGCGTAGAAATCAACCTCCAGCGCTATGTAACCACCTGGAGATAGCTGCTTTCGCCTCCTCGTCGTTTCAGAATCATCTTCCACCGAGATCCTTTTTCAGTTTACCGAACACATGATAATCACTAGGGCTTCTAAAGCAAGTATCATGGGATCATCTGCTTACAGGATGGTGTTTATTAATAATCAATCATATTACAGAAAACGATTGATTTTTACATCTTACAAAACTCTCAATAAAATGTATATGAAGAAGAAGAAGATCCCTCGAATAGTTGCGGAGATATTGAGGATTTTCTGAAATTTATGTTTGCTAGCGTGAGAGTTCTCTTAAAGACCAATAGCGATTGAAGCGAAGTTAAACACACAGCAACGAAAAGAACTGCTACCACCAATAAACGTGAAGATCTAGCATTTGTGTTTAATGCATAGTCGTTGGCGTGTTGCAGGTTTTCCAGTATATTGTCTTTCGTCTTATTTTCCAGCCCAGCGAGTTGAAAGCCCCATGAATAGCAAGAGCTGCAAATCAGTCTGCTCCCGTCTCTTCTTTAATTGAGTTTTGTCGTAACTTTTGTGGTACCGGTAGCTGCTTGTATTTTTGTTTGGCCAACATTACGGCGTTCAAAGTTACATATCTTATCCCGCACGCCCGACGAGAATACTAAGCAGCTAAACTTATAATAATGGCAGTAAAAAGAAGACTGTCGTTTTGTTGTTTGTCTTCGATCGTAAAGACAGCGGTAGACACCGAATCGAGGACGAGGACAGGATGGATCAAAAGCAGTGTTCCAACGTATTCTAGCACACGTTTATTTGATCGTTTACACTGACCTGCCTCTCAGGCTTTCGCTTAGGTGGCAGATTCCCTATCAGTTGTTTACCTTGTCTTAAGTGATTTCAAAGAGTTGGAAATTGAATCGAACATTTCCTTCCCTTTATACATTATTCCCATCCCTACTTCTTGGTATAAACGAATATTTGAACCAACTTGTCCTCTTAAATTACGACTCACCGAGCTCGATAGCTGCAGTCGCCTAAGTGCGGCCAGTATCCAGCAATCGGGAGATAGTGGGTTCGAACCCCACTGTCGGCAGCTCTGAAGATGGTTTTCCGTGGTTTCCCATTTTCACACTAGGCAAATGCTGGGGCTGAACATTAATTAAGGCCACGGCCGATTCCTTCCCATTCCTAGGCCTATCCTATCCCATCGTCGCCATATGATCTATCTGCGTCAGTGCGACGTAAAACAAATAGCAAAAAAAAAAAAAAAAAAAAAAATACGACTCCATCTACTTTTAAGAACCCCATTCAAGCTTATTATTCTACTAATGTCACTCCATCCCCCTATGGGTAGGGGCGGTAGTATAACACCCACGGTATCCCTTGCCTGTCGTAAGAGGCGACTAAAAGAGGCTCCAGGGGCTCTCAACTCGGGAGCGTGGGTTGGATACCAAGTGGCTCTTAGATGAGTCCTGAATTGCCTCGGCTATATAGCACCTTCTGGATCCTTATGGTTGCCGAGTTAAATAAATAAATAAATAAATAAATAAATAAATAAATAAATAAATAAATAAATAAATAAATAAATAAATAAATAAATAAATAAATAAATAAATAAATAATCTTTGTAAAGGTAATGCGAGTATGGGAAGAAAATTTGAAAGAAGGAGATAAGGCTAGGGTCGAAATTTAAGAAGGTAGGTATAAATTGTTTAGCCTTCGCTGACGATTTTGCAATGCTTTCTGAGGATATAAGATACAAACAAAACTTATCCAGCTAAACCTTTTAAAAAAATTGCAGAGAAATTTTGACTTCAGTTATCTTTTGAAAAGACCAAATTTACGACTAACTTTGGAAATTCTCCTACGGTGTTAATTACAGAATATGGAAAAAAAAATCGACAGGGTAGAAAAGTTAGCCTGCATTCACTACACAAAAAGCAGAATTTTGTAATTATACCACGTTAGATTTTATTCGTTTATTGCCATTGATGCAAATAATCTTTGTAAAGGTAATGAGAGTATGGGAAGAAAATTTGAAAGAAAGAGATAAGGCTAGGGTCGAAATTTAAGAAGGTAGGTATAAATTGTTTAGCCTTCGCTGACGATTTTGCAATGCTTTCTGAGGATAGGTACAAACAAAACTTATCCAGCTAAACCTTTTAAAGAAATTGCAGAGAAATTTTGACTTCAGTTATCTTTTGAAAAGACCAAATTTACGACTAACTTTGGAAATTCTCCTACGGTGTTAATTACAGAATAAGGAAAAAACATCGACAGGGTAGAAAAGTTAGCCACAGACCATAATACTGCATTCACTACACAAAAAGTAGAATTTTGTAATTATACCACGTTAGATTTTATTCGTTTATTGCCATTGATGCTTTCACGGCCCGTACTTAGAGACATGATATAGGCTTTTGGGCTTATGCCATGTCATGAAAATAAGGTGAAATTCTTTACGTTTCGCAGAGAACTGTGCTCTGCGCCATTAGAAGAAAATCTCGACTGTCCACGAGAAAGGCTTCAAACAATGAGCTTTAGAAATTTAGACGTTATGTTATAATAGAAGTGGAAATGGTACGTTCATTCGTCACCAGATGGCTCCCCGGACGCGGGACAGCGCTAGCGTTCGAAGCGGAAGCTGACGGAGCCATCAGAATCAGTCTAAGAGAGTCACGTAACATGTGTACGTAACATATGACATTGACACAAGCCTGGAATGAAACATCTGGCGATAAGGAACGAACGAATTTGGAAAACACCGAGACGAAATAACAATAGTGAAGGGACAGGGAAGAGAACTACCTATGTAAATCCTTGATGGCTGGCAACCAAGTATTACTTAATTGATAGCCAGTGTCCCTGTTGAAATTCGTATAATTTAGGACTAATATTTACGTTCTTTGAAGTGCAGTTTAAGTTCATTAACATAAAGATACTTTATAAATGCACAGAAATTCTAAAATAATGGGACACTTCGCTAATAATTACTAAAGCCCGGATTTTTATGCAATAACAGGTTAGATTGTAAACTAATTTGGTTACTAGGAAGTTTTGGTCACCCGCTCTTCCATAATGTAGCAAGAGTAACATAAATTATAGGGGTTCTGATGGACCGTACCCCTCTGTTTATGCAAACCCCATAGCATAATCGTTGTGAAGGTAGACTATAATTGCTACTCGCTTCAGTATGTTTGCATTCTAACCTATTGATGCATAAAAATCCGGGCTCTAATAATTACAACTTATCTGGATCTGGAAACTTACATGAAAAGTCGCATGTTGCGGTTGTTGGATGAATGGGGTGGATGGTTGTGTTTTCCAAAGACCAAGCGGTTTACAAGGGTACTCACTTGAACCGAAGATCAGCCTCTACATTATCTCTATTTCTGTGCTTCCTTTTCATTTGTGTGAACAGAAAAGGTACACTCACACAGATATGTTGTCGTGAAAGGCATTAAACGCAGTGTTTCCTTTCTAGTAATTGTAGGGTACAGGTGATGACACGGACCCAAAAGTCGATCAGAGACGTGGAGTTTTGATACATTCATGGAACTTCTTGGAGCTAAACATTCCACTCCATCTGATTCTCTACCCATATCATACTTTAATTTTTTTTCACTTTCTCTTTGCTAGTTGATCTTACTCAAGGGAGGGCAGCTCATGTTCAGTTTCAAAGAATGGATTTATGATCCACGAGATTTTCTCGACCAGGGGTGGAAAACATGGTGTGAGTGTGGATACTAGCAATTCCAAAATGTCTCACAATTATATCACTAACACTGCCTTGTAGAATTTCTTCTTTTTCCGCTGCTGACTTTCACCATCTATTAATCGAGTTAAGAGTTATATATACTGTATGTAAGTTATTCACCGAGCTCGATAGCTGCAGTCGCTTAAGTGCGGCCAGTATCCAGTATTCGGGAGATAGTAGGTTCGAACCCCACTGTCGGCAGCCCTGAAAATGGTTTTCCGTGGTTTCCCATTTTCACACCAGGCAAGTGCTGGGGCTGTACCTTAATTAAGGCTACGGCCGCTTTCTTCCCACTCCTAGCCCTTCCTTTTCCCATCGTCGCCATAAGACCTATCTGTGTCATTGCGACGTAAAGCAACGAGCAAAAAAAAGTTATATAACACCGAAGACATATTTCCTAAATTTAGTGTAATGTTCTATGAACTGTGTGTGTACAATAAAATTTCGCTCTTCAGATACTTACAACTTATTAAATTATTGTGGACCCCTTGGATTATCGTCGTGGCCCCCCAGGGGCCACAGTTTTGGAATGGCTGGTCTAGACACAGAAGCAAATACATCAAGAGCAAGGATATTGGAACAAGTTTACCAACTGACCAAAGATACCTCTCGTAGAAGAGTCCCTACATCAAAACTAAAATCAGGTGCCACAACACGGTAATAAAGCTAGAATGTCTACAGAGTGTATGTTCTTCATGAAAACAGCAGAAATAGAAGAGCTAGTGAAAAATTCTTTAAAAAAAATATCTGGGGCCCATCAAAGACTGAAAATGAGGAGTTCAGACAGAGGAAGAATGTAGACCTCTACAAAAATACAAAAATAATCTAAAATAGTGTCTGATACGATCAAGAAACAGGGGAGTTAAAGTTTTTGGTCACATAATGAGGATGAATGATGCCAGACTCACAAAACAAATTTCTAATCATGTTCACAAGAGTAAGAATGACCATCAGCGAATGCAGAGTATAAATAGAAATATGGCAGAGATGTGAATAACAGCAGGAGATTGAGACAAAATATCAAGGGTTTCCTGAAGAAAGAAAAGAAGAAACGGAATGCCATCTGGACAGAGGAAAAAACACAGTGAAATAATGAACTATTGTAAAGCAAGAAAGGAAAAAGGAAAGTAACCGAAATGAATCCAGTGGGTTGTTTTACGCGGTCCTTAGATGATCAAAATCGATAAATGAAGAATAAATAAATAAATAAATAAATAAATAAATAAATAAATAAATAAATAAATAAATAAATAAATAAATAAATAAATAAAAGCAAATATTTAAATTAAATAAATAACTAATTAAATAACTAAATAACTAACTAAATAAAACAAGCAAATAAATAAATAAATAAATAAATAAATAAATAAATAAATAAATAAATAAATAAATAAATAAATAAATAAATAAATAAATAAATAAATAAATAAATAAATAAATAAATAAATAGGAAGGCAGTGAATATTCGAAATTACTTTATCTTGCTCCTTATTTGCACCGTATGAACACACTGTGCTTCCTCTCCTCCTCCTGCCACAAACAGGAGAATCTTACGACTGAACGGAGCATCATTTCAATTTATAACATCGTCGAACTTCTTCTTCCCCATCTCCACCCTTCCAACCCTTTCTTTGGTTTTCTTGTGACGACTGGGTAAAGGGTGAGAGGGGTTTAGAGTAGGTGGCGCCTCATAGCCCGCCGTCGAGACGGTACTTGGGCGACGCAGAAGAAAGAAAAACAGCTTTGAAAAAGGAATAGATAAAAACCTTTTGAAGTATCGCTGAAGTTCAATAACCCACGAACTCCTCAAGGTATTTCCTTAAGAATGTAATATTATTATCTTCTGGCTGCAGAGTTTTATGAGAAGGTTCTCCTGCCTTCCTGGCGTCCTCTGTTGCCTTTTGGATTTGATTTCTAGATGGAGATACTTGCTGTTATATCTACGACATTGAATTCTGAGCTTTGCATGTTACATTTCACTGGTGGAATTAAGTGGACTTGAAGATATTATAACTATGCGCCTCTGAGAACTTCTACAATCAACGTCAGTATTGGTTGTTATAGATAATAATAATAATAATAATAATAATAATAATAATAATAATAATAATAATAATAATAATAATAATAATAATAATAATAATAATAATAATAATAATTAGGGTTCAGAAGTTGAGGAAAATCCTTTTTATCTCGAATATCCGAGGACGAGGCTGAACATAATACATATTCTCTCTGGGTCATTGTAGGCCAGGAAATGGTGGGTTTTACTTGTCCTATTTGTTTTTCTTCAGCGTTTTTGGCTTATTGGTACTCCTTAGCCATTTTTTAGGTCCTAACAATTTCTTTTTCAATTTCACGTTCTTTCTAGTATATTTTTACTGCCCATTCTCAATTCGAATCATCATCAGTTCATCCATCACCTCTTAAATATCTTTTCTCTAGGGAATACATATATTTGAACCGTAAGTTATCTGAAAAGAGAGAAAATTAAACTAGTGCTTGAAAAAAACCAGGGATGTCAAATTATGTACAAGATAAGTGAAATATGGAAAAGGGAAAGTTTTGATGTGAGTGTTGACGTGGAGGAAAGTTTCTCGATGTTTCGCAACGCGCTGTCTGAAAACTGACGATCCTTTACTGCTAAGAACGTGGAGATGATTGTTGTGATATACTGCAAAGCCAACTGAGGTACGATTTCCGAACTTCAGTTTTTGGAACCTCAGTGTGGTTAAGCCAAATATGATTCCAGTTATACTAGTTTCAATTTATTTCTCGAGGATATCCGTTGCGGGTTTTCTGAATTCATTGTGCGTGGAAAAAATATTTAATTCTAAATTCTGCAAGTACTTTTTAACAAACACGGAATTTTTAAAATTATGTTGCTCTAAAAATAGATGCTGTATGAAAGAAGAATGATTTGAGTCTTATATGACAAATAAAATGGCGGATGGTTTTTAGTGCCGGGATATGTCCGAGGACTTCGGCTCGCCAAGTGCAGGTCTTTTGATTTGACTCCCGTAGGCGACCTGCGCGTCGGGATGAGGATGAAATTATGATGAAGACGGCACATACACCCAGTCCCCGTGTCAGGGGAATTAACCACTTATGGTTAAAATTCCCGACCTTGCCGAGAATCGGACCCGGGGACCCTCTGGCTAAAGGCCAGCACGCTAACCATTTAGCCGGACTGAGTCTTATATTATTGCACTGTATGTTTCATACCACCAGAATTTTGCATTTTAAAACATTATATTCCCTCATTAAATGCGTAATTTAAACTAAAATTATGAATGGATCTGGGTCGCATCTTTACGTCCTTTTCGCCATTTTAGGTCCTTTTTTGGATATATATTTAGACAATTTATAGATGTTCAACATTTGAGCTCTACTACTACTAGGCCCCCTGTGCATCACTGGTAGTGTTGGCCTCCGCATCCTACGATTGCGGGTTCAAACCCGGCAGAGTTAGTCGTTTTTTTTGCAGGGTGGGGTAAAAGGTCATTGGGCACTGCTTGTCGTACAATTTCGGCATGTAAAAGATATCTGGTGACACATTTGATGTTTATCCGACAAAATTAATAAAACATTCTTCGATGAACGCCCAACGGAGATCCGGATCTCTGCCATCTAGTAGAGTAAAACGGAACATCGAAATTGACACGCAGGCAACTTTCTCTAGTCTTCAACGAGTAATTTTAATAGAACGCCATACCTGTCGTCAAGCAAAGCAAAGCAAAGCAAAGTCACCTCCGTACAGGCCATGAAGGCCTTTGGAGGAGTGGAAGGTAAAGGCTTCCACCATTGTTAACCTCGGCACGTGATGGGGTACAGTGGTTAGCTCTACGCCCGGCCGCCTTTGCTCCCAGGAATTAACGTGGTACTCATTTTTGGTGTAGGCTGAGTGAACCTCAGGGCCATATGCACATCCGGAAGTGGAAATCTCGTTTCTTAAATTTTACGACTTCCTGACGGGGATTCGAACCCACGTCCTTCCGGGAGAACCGAGCACGCCTTTACCGCCTCGGCCAGGCAGCCCCTATACCTGTCATCACGTCAACTTTTCTGGGCAATGTTCCGTGTTGACTTCAAAAAGGAAAACCATGTTTTACGCAATGGTTGTCTTCAGATTTTAACATTGATAGATTTACACAACAAGAATATATTATCTCCAGATTTCAAGGAGTGCCCAGACGTATGTTTTTTTAAACAAGACTGATTTCCATTTTTATTTGCCACCTTTCATCAAGATGGGCATAGTTTATATGAACAAAAATTTTCAAAGAATTTTCAGTTTTACATACATTTTCTGTCCGCCTCTGTGGTGTAGTGGTTAGCGTGATTAGCTGCCACCCCCGGAGGCCCGGGTTCGATTCCCGGCTCTGCCACGAAATTTGAAAAGTGGTATGAGGGCTGGAACGGGGTCCACTCAGCCTTGAGAGGTCAACTGAGTAGAGGTGGGTTCGATTCCCACCTCAGCCATCCTGGAAGTGGTTTTCCGTGGTTTCCCACTTCTCCTCCAGGCGAATGCCGGGATGGTACCTAACATAAGGCCACGGCCGCTTCCTTCCCTCTTCCTTGCCTATCCCTTCCAATCTTCCCATCCCTCCACCAAGGCCCCTGTTCAGCATAGCAGGTGAGGCCGCCTGGGCGAGGTACTGGTCATTCTCCCCAGTTGTATCCCCGACCCAGAGTCTGAAGCTCCAGGACACTGCCCTTGAGGCGGTAGAGGTGGGATCCCTCCCTGAGTCCGAGGGAAAAACCGAACCTGGAGGGTAAGCAGATGATGATGATGATGATGATGATGATCATTGAAGCAAAAAGCTTCATATGGACATAATAAATGTCCTTTCCGAATGGTTTACGAGATAGAACATATTTCATGTACATTTGTTTTTCGGCTAGTGGCGTGCACGTATGAATCTTACCCACCCAAGCTCTTTGACGTTTTGAAACGGGTACAAGTTTTCCGCATGCAATGTGTTCGTGGGGCATTAATACGTGTGGAATATCGCCGTGTGCTGGTAGTAGGACTACTCTTCACCATTTCAACAATGTGTTGTTGTTCCTGCACAGGTTGTTAAACTACACGTTCAGAAGAGAAACGGGAGCTTGGAAGAATACCTATTTCACGCAATGTGCTCGATAGCAGCAAGAAGCCGTAAACACACACCGTACGTGCATTAGTGTAACTGTGTGGCATTTTAGCCAGCGCGTGTACAAACACAATTAAGTTATGTTTCTCTCTGTCCCTCGCACTACTTCACTCACAACACACCATGGACCACGTGCAGACAGCAGTGGCGGCCGTTGGACTTTCAGGTCGGGAGGGCGGTCACAGTACTTTTTCCCACAACACTTTCTTTGCCACTGACCAGTACCGAAGCTCTCATTCACGTCTTCCGCGCGAAAACAAACTAATTCACTGCTGCCAACCTTCACAAAAGTGGGATGCAAGCCGGAGGCCAATTTGAATCAAAATTCCTGGTCTCAAATGTTACATTTCTTCTTCTTCTTCTTTCCGATGAGGCCTGCTAAGGACCACGTGCCAATTTCAATTCAGTTCTTCATACTTTGTTGTTTTCTCTTCCGCTCCTTCCAATATTCTTTCATCCTTTCACTATGCTCTTTCCTTCTCTCCTCGGACCACTTCGCACCAGGCTTCTTGTTCAATCTTCCTTGGAATCCTTCCATACTTACTACCCTCTTTCTAAAAATTTCTCTGTCCATAGTTTCTTCTTCTCTTATGTTATTTCTTTCTAAATCTTTCTTTACTTCTTGAATCCATCTAGTTGTTGCCTTTTTGTCCCAAAGGTACTTGAAAATCCTTTTTGTTAATCTAGAATCATCCATTCTGTAAATATGTCCGAAAAATTGCAGTCTCCTTTTTCTCATGGTTTCTGTTATGTTTTCTATGTTCCTGTATATTTCATCATTAGATCTTAATTTCCATACTTATGTTGTTTTCTCATGATTCTCCATTCTAGTACCTCAAGTTTATCTAATCTATAGTTTAGTACCAGGCATTCACTTGCATATAGGCATTCCGGTTTCACCACTGTAGTGTAGTGCCTTATTTTAATATTTTTAGATAGACACTTTTTGTTATAAAAATTCTTTGTGATTTCATATGCTCTTTCCATCTTGTGTACCCTTTCTTCTACTACAGATTTGTCTAAACCATTTTCTTGAATTATTTCTCTCAGATATTTGAATTTCGTTACTCTTTTCACCGGATCAATATCTGTTGCCAAAATGTTTTGGAGCATTCTTGATGTTTGTAATAAATTTCGTTTTTTCTACGGAGATTCTCAAACCTGTCTTGTTGGCTATTTCTTCCAAGAGATTGATTTGTGTTGTTGCAGTTGTTAGGTTTTCTGACAATATAGCGAAATCGTCTGCAAATGCTAGGCAATTTATTTCAGTGCCTTTGTTTTTCTTTCCCAAAGTTACAGGCAAAATATTATGCTCTTTAAGCTGTACGTTTTCAATATAATTTCAATATAATTATTATTTTTCTTCTTAAAATATAAATAATAGGGCAAACAAGGTCATAAATTATTATTTAATTTTATTGTATGCGACCATGGAGAAGATTTGGCTGGCGAATGCTCGTATAGGGGTTTATGAGGACATCTTTACTGGTACACTGCTACGGACTCTGCACAAGTGAAAGCCTCTTCCCACACCCTTCCTCTCCCCGAAACCGTCCATCTGCGCGCTTTCACCCTTACATCTCAAACCCCTCACCCACACTATATCCTCGGACGGAAGCTCGAGAGTCCGTGCCTTATCTTCAACCTGAAAACATTTACCAGTGAACTGCGCGCTGAAAGTCAGTCACCGAAGTTTGATATTGCCGAACAGTGTTCCTTATTGATGAGAATTTTCAGTGTTACAATGTGAAATGCAATTCTTAGCATTATTCGAGTCCAGTGTTTGACTTTAAATGTTGAGAGAAAATAAAAGAACCTTTTCGTTCTCTAGGAAGGACACCGTCCGGGTGACCTTAAGGGCCGGCCACCACTGGTGGAAAGACCTCCCAAACAAAGAAGTTGAAATCAAGGCGAGGTAGGTTGGTCTAGAATAAAACGCCAAAGAGGTTGGGTGGGTAAGACACATACTGTACATGCGCGTCACTACCGGTAGCCCAAAGCGAATGTATATTAAATGTGTTCTATTTCTGAAACTATTCGGAATAGGGCACATGTCCATATAATGTTTTAATGTTAAAGTAGAGGTCCCCATACTACGAAAAACGGAAAATTAAGCAATTTCCTCGATTGTGCCGAAAGTTGAAGAGCTAAAAGACCCGGAAAGATTTCAAATTGTGAGTCTTGAATACTCTATCAAAGTAAAAAAAAAGTAATTTCGAAAATTACTTCCGGCCTGAATGCAGTTCCAGAAAAACAGCCTAAAATCGCTTGTTTCTTTACTCGTCTTCTTTTGTATTCAAATCCTAGCCAAATTAACTTAATTAAATAATACTTTGTGTAATGTGTTCCTTGGCTCTATACTCTCAGGCAATTTGTGATTAAAAAGAATCCACACCGAATGTAGTTATAAGGGCTTAAGTGGAATTCTGCATTGACTCACATTAGCGCTCGTAGTGTTGCTTAAATGAAACAATGCATTGACTCACATTAGCGCTCGTAGTGTTGCTTAAATGAAACAATGCATTGACTTACATTAGAGCTCGTAGTGGTGCTTAAGTGAAACAATGCATTGACTCACATTAGCGCTCGTAGTGGTGCTTAAATGAAACAATGCATTGACTCACATTAGCGCTCGTAGTGTTGCTTAAATGAAACAATGCATTGACTCACATTAGCGCTCGTAGTATTGCTTAAATGAAACAATGCATTGACTCACATTAGCGCTCGTAGTGTTGCTTAAATGAAACAATGCATTGACTCACATTAGCGCTCGTAGTGTTGCTTAAATGAAACAATGCATTGACTCACTTTAGCGCTCGTAGTGGTGCTTAAATGAAACAATGCATTGACTCACATTAGCGCTCGTAGTATTGCTTAAATGAAACAATGCATTGACTCACATTAGCGCTCGTAGTGTTGCTTAAATGAAACAATGCATTGACTCACATTAGCGCTCGTAGTGTTGCTTAAATGAAACAATGCATTGACTCACATTAGCGCTCGTAGTGTTGCTTAAATGAAACAATGCATTGACTCAATTTAGCGCTCGTAGTGGTGCTTAAATGAAACAATGCATTGACTCACATTAGCGCTCGTAGTGTTGTTTACATGAAACAATGCATTGACTCACATTAGTGCTCGTAGTGTTGGTTAAATGAAACAATGCATTGACTCACTTTAGCGCTCGTAGTGGTGCTTAAATGAAACAATGCATTGACTCACATTAGCGCTCGTAGTATTGCTTAAATGAAACAATGCATTGACTCACATTAGCGCTCGTAGTGTTGCTTAAATGAAACAATGCATTGACTCACATTAGCGCTCGTAGTGTTGCTTAAATGAAACAATGCATTGACTCACATTAGCGCTCGTAGTGTTGCTTAAATGAAACAATGCATTGACTCAATTTAGCGCTCGTAGTGGTGCTTAAATGAAACAATGCATTGACTCACATTAGCGCACGTAGTGTTGTTTACATGAAACAATGCATTGACTCACATTAGTGCTCGTAGTGTTGGTTAAATGAAACAATGCATTGACTCACTTTAGCGCTCGTAGTGGTGCTTAAATGAAACAATGCATTGACTCACATTAGCGCTCGTAGTGGCGCTTAAGTGAAACAATGCATTGACTCACATTAGCGCTCGTAGTGGTGCTTAAATGAAACAATGCATTGACTCACATTAGCGCTCGTAGTGGTGCTTAAATGAAACAATGCATTGACTCACATTAGCGCTCGTAGTGTTGCTTAAATGAAACAATGCATTGACTCACATTAGCGCTCGTAGTGGTAGAAAAAGGCAAACTGCTAATATAATTGACCGGATAACGACGATTAAGGAAAACATTGTAATTTTTACGAATAAATGAAGACTATATTCTCATACTTTATTACGTTTACCTAAAAATTCGTAGGTCTAGGATGTTTTCAACATTGAGTTGCTTGCGCGAAGGGCTAAAACTGTGGATATTTTGCTTCAAATGATCGTTCCTGCGATATCCCTGAATATTGACCATTCCTCCTGGAACATTCTGTACTTTTAATTGTATCGACTAAGTAAGGTGTATTTTTAATTTTTCTCCCTTTTTGCGTAGTCGTAGGTTTCACATATCTTATTCAGTCCTTTTATTATTATTATTATTATTATTATTATTATTATTATTATTATTATTATTATTATTATTATTATTGCAATTTGCTTTATGTCGCACCGACACAGATAGGTCTTATGGCGACGGTGGAACAAGAAAGGCCTAGCAGTGGGAAGGAAGCTGCCGTGGCATTAATTAAGGTACAGCCCCAGTATTTGCCTGGTGTGAAAATGGGAAACCACGGAAAACCATCTTCAGGGCTGCCGACAGTGGGCTTCGAACCCACTATCTCCCGAATGCAAGCTCACAGCCGCGTGCCCCTAACCACACAGCCAACTCGCCCGGTATTATTATTAAAATATATATATTCCTTACAGCCTTCCGAATTTATTTATAGTGAAATCTTCCGAACCATTTCATTGTAACACGTGGTGTGACGACCATGGGCGCCGAGCTGAGTTCAGCGTTGTTGCCACTTAACTTGTGCCAGGCTTTTCCTGTGCGACCTCCCTTTCGAATGTCTAGTGGGCATAACTATGTGGGTTTATTTGCGTACCCTTTGAGACGATCGTAAGTATTTTCTACACAGTGCGTGTTGTAAAGGAAAAAATACAGTAGCAGCGATTTTGTGGGGCGAGGGTAGGCAGCTGCTTCCCCACTCTGTGGGGAAAACATTACATTTTTATTCCATTTTATCCGGCTTAAACTAGGAATTATATGTATTATTAAAAGAAGCAATTTGTACACGCCCTGTTGTCTTATCAGCTAATTCTTTCCATTATTTCCTTTAATTATTAACAAAATTATTAGCAAAAATACGCACAGAATGTCGTTCATCGCGACTAACCGATTCGTATAGCGCCACAGCAAGTTGTGGACACATTGCATGTGCTGTGAGGAAGGGTAACAGGTTGTTTTGTCACAGTCCTAGACACTGAGGTCCGATTCAGCCGCTTGCCGTGCGCATTGTTCTATCTGCAAGTCTCTTTAGTGTCTCTTAGTTTCTTAGTGTGAAGTGAAATGCTAAAAGATTTTTAAGTTTTTTTTACACCGTACTTCTAGGCCTTTGCTGGCAAGATGTATTGTTTACAGTGCACTATGTCTTCTGGTATGAGCTAGAATAAAATTGTTACTTTCATTGACCTGTCTCAGTCTTATCCTTGGCTTTGACAATATGAAAGTGGCTGAGGTATAAGTGACGCTAGTAATGTCATTCCTTATGCACCCAGTCCCTGCTATGAATGGTGTGAAAATGTCGCTCATAGGGTCAGCTGGTGCACGCATTTCAGTGGGCTTGGCAGACTGATGTGCAATATCAACTTCTGGCTCAGTGAGGAAAGCAACGGGAAACTACCTCACTCCTCATTTCCCTAGTAAGCCTCTTCAGTGACACCTAGGCCATCTATGACAGCTAATGGCGAACCTGTTGAGGATCCAACCAGCATTCGGGCTGAATGCCCAACATACATACACCGTACTTCTATTTAATTGTAATGCGTGTGTAAAAATGTTCCTTTGGTGAAAGTTTTATCGTACAGAACTATACAACAATGTAATAGATATTTGTGTATATTGAGTGGTGATTTAGAATTTCCTGAGAAACAAATTGGGAGATTCTTCTCCTTGCCGATCTACTAAACGCAACATTAGCGATGTTGGAACCTTGTAAATTAGGAGCTTGAAGCTCAAAATTGTAACTTACCAATTCTTGGTTTGTCCGTTTGTCGATTTTGTACCAAACCATCTCTGTACCCGAAATATTTTTCTTTCACCAAGTGAATAGTTTTGTTAAAATTTAATATCTGAAAAGAAATATAACCTTTATTTTAAAGTTTTAAATCAATCTTTGACTATCATAGATAGACCCATTCCAGCCCACACCTTCTTTCACCTCTGCGTTCCACAGAATACCCCGGAATAATAATATGGTCACGTGAGGAGAATGAGTCCTGCAAGGTGAATCAAACGGCACTTATACTACTTCCAAGATAAGAAGACAAAAGAGGTCTGGTTCAGTGAGGTAGAAAGATATCTACAAGAGGTGGGCATCACACATGATGATATCCTGGAATTAAACCCACTTCAGAAGAATCTTCAAGACCACAAGTGTTTCCGAGAAAAGCCGAAGCTGAAAACAGGGAAGGCGAGGACCGAAGACGAAAGGAACAACATTGTCGTGTGTCCTTCGCGCTCCTCGCTCCGCGCACGCAACAGCCTGGATTGTTCTCGACTCTACGAGACGTCTGCACTGCACTTGCCTGTTACATCAGCCAGCTATATAAAGGCGCTGCCTTCCAGCCACAGGCGAGGACTTGCCAGTGCCCAGCACCAGATTACGCCGAATGTCGAACACGGAGGCTATCCCTCTTAAAAAGGTGTCTCGAATAGGTGGACTGATTCTGAGTGTTTGAGGTTTCACCTCGGGTTACTGCCTCCGCTCCCGTTTCCCGCAGCCACGTCGAGCCCGATGACAGTATTCCCTCAGTCCCATCTAGGCTCAAACACATCAATTAGTATTATACACTGACTGACAGAGCAAATGCAACACCAAGAAGGAGTGGTTCGAAAGGGATGAAAGTTGGGGAAAAAACAGAGACGGCACGGACGAATAATTGATGTTTATTTCAAACCGATATGCAGGTTACACAATGCGCACGGCATCGACTCAGTAGGATGTAGGACCACCGCGAGCGGCGATGCACGCAGAAACACGTCGAGGTACAGAGTCAATAAGAGTGCGGATGGTGTCCTGAGGGATGGTTCTCCATTCTCTCTCAACCATTTGCCACAGTCGGTCGTCCGTACGAGGCTGGGGCAGAGTTTGCAAACGGCGTCCAATGAGATCCCACACGTGTTCGATTGGTGAGAGATCCGGAGAGTACGCTGGCTACGGAAGCATCTGTACACCTCGTAGAGCCTGTTGGGAGATGCGAGCAGTGTGTGGGCGGGCATTATCCTGCTGAAACAGAGCATTGGACAGCCCCTGAAGGTACGGGAGTGTCACCGGCCGCAGCACATGCTGCACGTAGCGGTGGGCATTTAACGTGCCTTGAATACGCACTAGAGGTGACGTGGAATCATATGCAATAGCGCCCCAAACCATGATGCCGCGTTGTCTAGCGGTAGGGCGCTCCACAGTTACTGCCGGATTTGACCTTTCTCCACGCCGACGCCACACTCGTCTGCGGTGACTATCACTGACAGAACAGAAGCGTGACTCATCGGAGAACACGACGTTCCGCCATTCCCTCATCGAAGTCGCTCTAGCCCGGCACCATGCCAGGCGTGCACGTCTATGCTGTGGAGTCAATGGTAGTCTTCTGAGCGGACGCCGGGAGTGCAGGCCTCCTTCAAGCAATCGACGGGAAATTATTCTGGTCGATATTGGAACAGCCAGGGTGTCTTGCACATGCTGAAGAATCGCGGTTGACGTGGCGTGCGGGGCTGCCACCGCTTGGCGGCGGATGCGCCGATCCTCGCGTGCTGACGTCACTCGGGCTGCGCCTGGACCCCTCGCACGTGCCACATGTCCCTGCGCCAACCATCTTCGCCAGAGGCGCTGCACCGTGGACACATCCCTATGGGTATCGGCTGCGATTTGACGAAGCGACCAACCTGCCCTTCTCAGCCCGATCACCATACCCCTCGTAAAGTCGTCTGTCTGCTGGAAATGCCTCCGTTGACGGCGGTCTGGCATTCTTAGCTATACACGTGTCCTGTGGCACAAGACAACACGTTCTACAATGACTGTCGGCTGAGAAATCACGGTACGAAGTGGGCCATTCGCCAACGCCGTGTCCCATTTATCGTTCGCTACGTGCGCAGCACAGCGGCGCATTTCACATCATGAGCATACCTCAGTGACGTCAGTCTACCCTGCAATTGGCATAAAGTTCTGACCACTCCTTCTTGGTGTTGCATTTGCTCTGTCAGTCAGTGTACTAATTATGCATTTCAATGTCAGTTTCTGACAAGTTACAGAAACAACTAATATTCTATTAGTGTAAGCTTTCACTACTGATTACACTTGTGACGGTATAGAGCAGATAGTTTTCAACTATCAAGAACTCTAGCTTTTCAATGAACTTTCGCATCAAGATAGATTCATGTATATATGTATATAAAGTGTACATTTTTTGGAACTTCAGTCTTCAAGCAACGTTAACTGTTTATAATTTTGATACTGCTTCGAGGAAAGTTTTATTTGAATGTATGTATATATGTTTTTAAGACTATCTGAAGCAATAAAATATAGTTGTGTTCCTGTATATCTGTTCTTGTATACAACACAACTAAAATTGGCGACGAGGTAAACTAACGCGCAGACCTCGCCAATTACATTAAAATTGGCGACGAGGTAAACTAACGCGCAGACCTCGCCAATTACATTTAAATTGGCGACCAGCAAAACTAACACGCAGATTTCGCCAATTACATTAAAATTGGCGACAAGGTACACACAGTACTACGTACCTCACTTACCACACAAATTCGGCGAAGAAGTAAACAACGTCATCAGTAACTATAACCAGCAGATCGGGACCAACAGCACTCTGCCAACAGTTCGCATTTATCCAGCACAATTCTAACTCGCTACGACTCCGTTGAACTACGGACAGTCCGCTTCCTTTTCACGGCTCGCCCTCTTCCAACACCTGTTCGGCGCACGCCAAGCTTTCTCTCTCACTCCCAGTTGCTCGCGTGAAGGTCAGGTTGTCAGCCAGTCTCAGTACACGCTGCTTCATGAGTTATTCTCTCTCTCGCACTGCACACCATGGCTACGACGGAGCAATTCGCTGCTATATTACAAGCTTTACAACAGCAACAACAGCAATTCATGCAACAACAACAATCAGCATTGCTTACAGCTATACAAGCTCTTTCTGCTTCTGCACAGCCCACAGCAGTCTCAACATTTTCTGCTTTTGACCCGGCTCACGAAGAATGGTCAGCCTGTTACGCCCGCCTTCAGCAACACTTCATCTGCCATTCAATCACGGACGAAAAGCGACAACGTGGCCTATTTCTCAGTTCAGTTGGAAATTCGACGTGTGAATTACTGCAAAAATTAAGCCCTGAGGAGCAAATTTCCGAAGTGCCTTTCACGCAGCTATTACCTCGTATCAATGAGCATTATACTAGAGACCCGCACATCGTAGCCACTCGCTACAAGTTTTTTCAAAGCAGGAAGCAACCGCACCAGACTCATGCCGAGTGGATCGCGGAACTACGTGGTCTCGCCAAGCCCTGCCAGTTTCTCTTTTCCAAGGACGGTTGTAGTACGCCCTATACAGATTCTCTCATTCGGGATATGGTCATTCTCCATACTCCCCAGGACAAAGTTCGTTTTGACGCTGTTAAGAAGAGTAACCCTTCTTCAGAAGAAGTACAGCGTATAGCTACTGTATATGAACTCACTACCAAGACTGCCGCGGAAATTGCTAATAAACATGAGGTCGCTTAAGTCTCGCAAGCCTGCCCGCCAGTCGTCTGCTCCTTCGAACCGCCCCAGCAAATCGCTTTCTACCAAGCGTTCTCGCCAGGTTCCCTCTCGCTCTTCTCCAAGAAAGCCTGCTGCTCAGAAGACGTCTCACCTCCTGCCTTCCTGCAGAGGATGTTTCAAACATCACGACCGCCGTGACTGCCGTTCCTTCAAAGCCACTTGTGATCGTTGTCATAAAATCGGGCACATCAAGACAGTCTGTAACAGTTCGCTCCGCCCTGCCAAGACTTCTTCGACACGAAAGCCTAATACTCAGCCCCGACAGGACATGGAAATAGATCAGATCAATCTCATTCTGCCTACCAAGAATTCCAGCAAGATACTAGTTCCACTCTCTTTCTCTGATCACTCTATTGAATTTCAGTTAGATACTGGCTCACCTGTCTCTACCATCAACCTGGCTAAGTATCATGACTTGGGCTCACCTTCGTGCTCTCCGGCTGACATGCAGCTTGTTACGTTTAACAAGAGGAAGATTGATATTAAGGGCCAGATCACTCTTCCAGCCAGCTATAAGGGTATTCAGAAAGTCATTACCTTACTAGTAGTCAACAACTACACAGCTTCTAATATTCTTGGCATGGATCTCTTCAATTTATTCGGCTTCCAAATTCATGACAATGTCAATGTAGTCTCTACCTTGCAACCTACCTCTGATGTTACGGATCTACTGGAGCAATCTCCTGAAGTCTTCGACTATACACTAGGCACCGCCAAGGACTACACTGCTCACATACAGCTGAAATCAGGAGCCAAGCCTCGCTTTTTCAAAGCCCGTCCTGTTCCACTTGCACTTCAAGACCAAGTTAATGACGAGTTAAACAGATGGATAGAAGCCGGTTTAGTGGGCCCTGTTACTTCCAGTCAATGGGCTACTCCTCTGGTCGTCATTAAGAAACCCAATGGCCAGGTACGCCTTTGTGGTGATTTTCGCTCTACGGTCAACTCACAGATTGAAACCGACGTCTTTCCAATTCCCCGTCCGGAAGAATTATTTCGCCGTTTAGCAGGTGGTCAAATTTTCTCTAAAGTGGATCTAAAAGAAGCTTGTCTACAGCTACTTTTAAACGACGAATCCAAGCAATTTCTCACGCTGAATACTCCTCTTGGACTGTTCCAGCTCCAGCGTCTCCCTTTCGGCGTCTCTTCATCAGCTGCTATTTTCCAGCGCTATTTAGCGCAGCTCACCGCCTCCATTCCTGGTTGTGCGCATTACCTTGATGACTGGCAAAGATCATCAAGAACATCTCCATAATCTGCGCTTACTTCTCACTAAATTGAAAGAAAATGGTCTCCGCGCGAACTTAGATAAATGCACTTTCTTTCAACCGCAAGTACACTACTTAGGTCATATCCTCGATAAGAACGGCATTCGATCTAGTGAACGGAATGTCTCTGCGATCGTCAACATGCCTGCACCACAGAACATCAAGCAGTTCCAATCTTACATAGGCAAAGCGAACTATTATAACAAGTTCATTCCACGCTTCGCTTCAGTTGCAGCTCCGTTGAACGCCTTACGCAAGAAAGGTGTTAAATTTCAGTGGTCTCCGCAATGCCAACATGCCTGGCAAGCTATCAACACAGCCCTTGTTCAAGCTGTCAAACTCAGTCACTTTCAGCCCGGCAAGCTCCTCACGCTCGCCACGGACGCCTCAGATTATGGAATCGGCGCCGTTCTCTCTCAGAAGGATCGTCACGGACAAGAACGTCCTATAGCTTTCGCTTCAAAGACACTCAACGAGCATCAACGTCGTTACTCTCAGATTGAAAAAGAAGCGTTAGCTATCATCTTTGGTATTCGCCGTTTCAACGAATATCTCTATGGC
Organism: Anabrus simplex; assembly: GCF_040414725.1. Lineage (NCBI taxonomy): Eukaryota > Metazoa > Arthropoda > Insecta > Orthoptera > Tettigoniidae > Anabrus > Anabrus simplex. Next base: position 73,703,107 of record NC_090273.1, read on the forward strand.
AACCATTTCCTGATCATTACTGATCACAAGCCTCTTGTACACTTATTCCATCCTGGTAATACGATCTCTGAGCATTCGCTCCGTAAACCTCAAAGATGGTCCATATTCCTTTCTGATTATTCCTATCAAATCGCCTATTGTGCCACATCCGAGCATTGTAATGCTGATGCCCTCTCTCGCTTACCAGTGGGTGCTGACACCACCTTCGATTCCCAGGAATCAGAATGTCTCTAGTTAGACATCGAACTCGAAGACACTGTATCCAGCTTTCCCATTGACGCTACCTGCATCGCTAAAGCAACGGATAAGGACAATACGCTTGCTACAGTACGTACTTACATACGCAACGGTTGGCCTCTTCAGAACAAACTCCCTTCCAGCCTAGCGCCTTATCATCGTCTTCAGCATCGTCTCACGACTCGTGCCGGAGTTATACTCTTAGAGACAGGCTCCCTCTTCCGAGTGGTTATCCCACTGAATCTACGACATCGAGTTCTATACTTGTTACATCAAAGTCATTGGGGCATATCCCGCACTAAGCAACTTGTACGTCAACACTGCTATTGGCCCGGTATTGACACCGCCATAGAGAAGCTCATCCGCCATTGTGAACAATGTCAAATTCATCAGAACGCCCCGTCCTCTGACCTCGCTTCATGGCCTCCTTCTACTTCTCCATGGGAACGAGTACATATCGACTTCGCTGGACCTTTTCTCAACTCCATGTGGCTCATCGTGATAGATTCTCTATCTAACTTTCCCTACGTAGTTGACATGCATTCTACTACTACTACTACAGAAGCTACCATTCGTGCACTTCAGAAGATATTTAAAACTGAAGGCTTACCTCAACTGCTAATTTCCGACAATGGACCGCAATTTACTGCTACTGCTTTCCAGAACTTTTGTACATATAATGGTATTCGGCACATCCTAGCACCGCCTTTTCACCCTCAATCTAATGGTGAAGCTGAACCTTTTGTGCAAACTTTTAAGAAAAGGATGAAGAAAGCCGTATCTTCAGGTTTAAGTAAAGAGCAAGCCTTGTTACAGCTCCTAGGAAATTATAGAACTCTGCCCGGCGCTGACTCCCGCTCAAAAGCTCCATGGACGCCCTCACAGAACTTTACTTTCTCTGTTGCAGCCTCTTTCGGCCCAGCCGAAGCACTCTCCAACGAAGTTTAATGTCAACGACAAGGTCTACATTCGCACCTTCAAGTCCAATCCGCTCTGGCTACCTGGTGTCATCTGCCGCACCTTAGGTCATCGTCTTTACGAGATTCAGACTGCTGAGAAACGCATCTGCCGCCACCAGGACCAGATACGCCTCCGATATCGTCCATATCCTACTATTGTATTGTTAAACCTGCTTCGTACCGGCGTAATTAGGAGGGGAGGGTGTCGTGTGTCCTTCGCGCTCCTCGCTCCGCGCACGCAACAGCCTGGATTGTTCTCGACTCTACGAGACGTCTGCACTGCGCTTGCCTGTTACATCAGCCAGCTATATAAAGGCGCTGCCTTCCAGCCACAGGCGAGGACTTGCCAGTGCCCAGCACCAGATTACGCCGAATGTCGAACACGGAGGCTATCCCTCTTAAAAAGGTGTCTCGAATAGGTGGACTGATTCTGAGTGTTTGAGGTTTCACCTCGGGTTACTGCCTCCGCTCCCGTTTCCTGCAGCCACGTCGAGCCCGATGACAGTATTCCTTCAGTCCCATCTAGGCTCAAACACATCAATTAGTATTATACTAATTATGCATTTCAATGTCAGTTTCTGACAAGTTACAGAAACAACTAATATTCTATTAGTGCAAGCTTTCACTACTGATTACACTTGTGACGGTATAGACCAGATAGTTTTCAACTATCAAGAACTCTAGCTTTTCAATGAACTTTCGCATCAAGATAGATTCATGTATATATGTATATAAAGTGTACAGTTTTTGGAACTTCAGTCTTCAAGCAACGTTAACTGTTTATAATTTTCATACTGCTTCGAGGAAAGTTTTATTTGAATGTACACTGACTGACAGAGCAAATGCAACACCAAGAAGGAGTGGTCAGAACTTTATGCCAATTGCAGGGTAGACTGACGTCACTGAGGTATGCTCATGATGTGAAATGCGCCGCTGTGCTGCGCACGTAGCGAACGATAAATGGGACACGGCGTTGGCGAATGGCCCACTTCGTACCGTGATTTCTCAGCCGACAGTCATTATAGAACGTGTTGTCGTGTGCCACAGGACACGTGTATAGCTAAGAATGCCAGGCCGCCGTCAACGGAGGCATTTCCAGCAGACAGACGACTCGGGTTGAGAAGGGCAGGTTGGTCGCTTCGTCAAATCGCAGCCGATACCCATAGGGATGTGTCCCCGGTGCAGCGCCTGTGGCGAAGATGGTTGGCGCAGGGACATGTGGCACGTGCGAGGGGTCCAGGCGCAGCCCGAGTGACGTCAGCACGCGAGGATCGGCGCATCCGCCGCCAAGCGATGGCAGCCCCGCACGCCACGTCAACCGCCATTCTTCAGCATGTGCAAGACACCCTGGCTGTTCCAATATCGACCAGAACAATTTCCCGTCGATTGGTTGAAGGAGGCCTGCACTCCCGGCGGCCGCTCAGAAGACTACCATTGACTCCACAGCATAGACGTGCACGCCTGGCATGGTGCCGGGCTAGAGCGACTTGGATTAGGGAATGGCGGAACGTCGTGTTCTCCGATGAGTCACGCTTCTGTTCTGTCAGTGATAGTCACCGCAGACGAGTGTGGCGTCGGCGTGGAGAAAGGTCAAATCCGGCAGTAACTGTGGAGTGCCCTACCGCTAGACAACGCGGCATCATGGTTTGGGGCGTTATTGCGTATGATTCCACGTCACCTCTAGTGCGTATTCAAGGCACGTTAAATGCCCACCGCTACGTGCAGCATATGCTGTGGCCGGTGGCACTCCCGTACCTTCAGGGGCTGCCCAATGCTCTGTTTCAGCAGGATAATGCCCGCCCACACACTGCTCGCATCTCCCAACAGGCTCTACGAGGTGTACAGATGCTTCCGTGGCCAGCGTACTCTCCGGATCTCTCACCAATCGAACACATGTGGGATCTCATTGGACGCCGTTTGCAAACTCTGCCCCAGCCTCGTACGGACGACCAACTGTGGCAAATGGTTGACAGAGAATGGAGAACCATCCCTCAGGACACCATCCGCACTCTTATTGACTCTGTACTTCGACGTGTTTCTGCGTGCATCGCCGCTCGCGGTGGTCCTACATCCTACTGAGTCGATGCCGTGCGCATTGTGTACCCTGCATATCGGTTTGAAATAAACATCAATTATTCGTCCGTGCCGTCTCTGTTTATTCCCCAACTTTCATCCCTTTCGAAGCACTCCTTCTTGGTGTTGCATTGTCACTGTCAGTCAGTGTATGTATATATGTTGTTAAGACTATCTGAAGCAATAAAATATAGTTGTGTTTCTGTATACCTGTTCTTGTATACAACAAACACCGCCAACGAATGCGTGAAAACTGGTCAAATGTTAAAGCTCAGCGAAGGAGACAGTTGAAATAATGTGATCCTTAGTTGGCCAAACGACCTGGAGAAAACGCAGTTCATAACTAACTTCAAGCCAGCACCAAGAGAGCTAAAAGTGATGCAGGGGCAATCAAACGGCCAGATAAGTTGGCGAGTGGATAGCACCAAACATCTCTGAAAAAGAAGCTTTCGCGTCGTGCATGAGTAAAATGGAACTGGCTTATCAACTGACCACAGACGTTTACAACAAAAGGTCCATATCCTTGAACGCAAAACTTAGACATTATTGCTCTGTCATAAGACCAGAGGCTTTGTATGCAGCGGAATGCCTTGTTATGAACAAGAAAGGCCTGATAAAAAAAATTGGAAATTAAAGAAAGAAAAATCTTAAGGAAAATTCCTGCCCGAGTTAAAGACAAAGATGAAAATAGACGTCGGCATAACCACGAGCTGTACACTCATGTCCAGAAGATCTCTGATGGCATGCGGAGAAGAAGAATTGCATCTTATGGTCAGTGGTTAAGAAAGTAACAAACACGATTATCGAATCAGATCTTAACTTATTTTAAAGATAAGAAGACCAATCCAGCTTGATTCAAGGAGGTGCAAAGGGACCTACAGGAGATGGGAATCACCTGTGAAGATATACAAGGATGCAACCCACTAAAAGGCCACCAGAGATTTCTAGAAAGACCACAGTTGAATGGGTGAAAACCATAACGGTATAAGTGACATTTCTTTAAAAAATGAGTTAAGTGCAGGATGTAACTCCAGGAGGATGTATCCTTTCACCAACCAGGAGATACAAGTGATAGCGGTAATATTCTGCGCTCTAGTGATGGGTGGTGTAACTACAAATACCATGCTTTATATGAGTGTTGAAGATGTTTAAATGTCTTTTTCTCTGAATGACCAAAATGTTACTTATACCGTTATGGTTTTCACCCATTCAGTTGATGACGGGATGTCCGTGAACGGAGGAAAGTAAAAAGCAACACCGGCAACGAACAAAGGGGCACTGGGCAAAGATCAAAGCCCAGAGATGACAGCTGAAAAAACGTGCTCCTTAGTAGGCCGATACCAACAAATAATGATAATAATAATAATAATAATAAGGTACGGGAGCAAGAGTTTAGCGCGGAATAGTAACCAGAGGGACGTGACGTCATTGAAACGTCTCACTCGTTTTGGACGGAATACGAACCACGATCAACTTGGTGAGAAACTAGTGATGAAGTCGCTCAGTTGTCTACCCACAACAAGTTTTTCAAATACCCTGTAGCGTGTGAGATGATATTGATCCAACTCCACCTCATAAAATTTCTGGGACCGTCTATGGTATACTTTCTTAGTACCACTAATATTAAAATTCCTTCGCTCCTCTCTGATATTGGTACGCCAATTTGAGAAATGCTGTTACAAGGAGATTTTTTTGTTTGATATTTTCTTCTCCTTTACTTTTATAGATCGAGACGCTTGAGGGCCAAGTTTCCCATTCTTGTGTGAAACATTCTCAAGGTCAATAAAAATGTTGTAAAATTCTTTTTATGTTTTTTTCTCGTTTGCCCGTTTAGATAAAACCCCTCTCGTCCTGTTCCAATGATGCGGAGGAGATATCTGAGAAAGTAAAGTCTGGCTGTTTTCTTTCCGTTCGATTGATTTCATGTTCCTTCTACGACAATAGCTAGCTGTGTTTAGTTTTATAGAAAGCTGCCAGCTGCCAGAAAGAGGGGAACTGTGAAAGGACGAAAATAAACAGTTTTCTGGTTTCTGGAGATATCTAAAATGAAGCACAGTATTCAGGGACAAATTCACAACGTGCACATGAAGGGTATGCATAAAGGTGGCATAAAGTGGGCTGGAGAGTTGCCGGTGGCATACATGTGCAGGGGCACGTGGAATACTCAACAGAAGGAGTATAAAACTGGGCAACCATAACATTAATTAGACAAATGTTCCCCTCTTAGTAGCCACGACATGCAGTGGGTAGAGATAAATGCATCCTTTGACTCCACCCACAGGGGAGATACACGCTTTTGATAAATCTAAAGAAAATTGAGTGCATTCATAAAAGGATGGTAAGGTCGAGGATTGTAAGGAAATGAAAGCCATTCTAGTCCTCGTAAATATAATTAGGGGACCCGTGTGACAAAATCTCGCATGTTCATATAGTACATGTGGTGGAGTAGCCCCCTGGTGAACTACTGGTGAACTAAGGAATGCACAAACCAGTACAATATTAGACAGACTTACCACTTATTGTAATCTTTGATTTTTTTTAAACATTTATGGTATCCACTTGAACGGAAGTAAATGCAAGTGCAGTTAGGTTCGCGTAGCTGTCAGCTTGCATTCGGGAGATAGTGGGTTCGAATCCCACCGACGACAGCTCGTAAGATGGTTTTCCCTGGTTTTCTATTTTCACACCAGGGAAATGCTGGGGTTGTAACTTAATTAAAGCCACGGCCGCTACCTTCCCAGTCATAGAGGATGACGAATGTTCCGGAAGTAATTGTTGGTTTTGCTATCATTCTTTTCTTAACTGATAATTAGAGCATAGTATAATGACATAAAACAGGCGTCCCAGCGAAGTGGGCAGCAACGATGGCGCGTATTTTCCTACAGCAACAGTATTTGCAAATCGCACACTTCGTAAAAAATTTAAAACTCATTTAAAAAAATAAATTATCGATATTTATGAAATGAGAGTGCAATTCGTCACTGCTAACGTCTATTCTCTTTCTTCTGAATGCTCATTTGTCACGATCGGTTACTTGTGAGCGCCGCAAAAGGGATCTATACTACTGAAATAATATACGATACTAATCTAATTATTAGGCAGCCCTGGGGTGTGGGGGTTAACGTGCCTGTCTATTATTCTAAGGACCTGGGTTCGTTTTATGGCCAGTTGAAGGTTTATAATTCTGAACTGCTGAGTAGAACGTGGTTCACTTGAAATGAGATTTTCTCAAGTTCTAAGTTACGGAAGAAAGGCCACAGTGAGAAGATGACGTCACGGACCTAGTTTACATGGACGAACACTGGTTACTATGGTTACATTGGTGTCGAGAAATTTATGATGCTCATTCCAGACAGAACCCCACGTCAAAAGCACATCCATGGTGTGAGTTAGGATGTGTACGAGTTGGATAAACGATATAAAACAGCCTATATCGTCTTCTGACTCTTCAGTATCGACACAGTCCATTGTTCTGGAATCGCTGTCGGGGTCAGAGATGGCACCACCAACGCCGCCATTACCTGCTCACTCGGCTGTCGCTGTGAGTTCCTTTTTGTTGTCCCCAACATTTTTCTGGAACGTTCTATGGATGACATTATGGATTTCACAGATACAGAATTCGATACTCTTTTAGCCTGCGATGTCTTTATGTAGGCGTTCACTTTATTATTTTAGAGACTTAGACATATTTCCAGAAATCCGAACAGGGAGAAGGCGTTACCTTCTAGGTGGCCCGCCCCTGGCCCTCAGGGAGAGGAATGAAAATTAGATGATGATTAAGCTTTTCTCAACATTTCACAAATTAAACCCCTCAAATTTTGAACTCGAACGATAGAGCGGTTTCGATTCAAACTCAATGCAATGGTATCTGAATCTCCTCAAATATGCCAGTCTCATGCCGGTAGATTTACTGGCACGTAAAATAATTCCTGCGAAATCACAGTAATCAAACAGAAGTCCTCAAGGAATATGCTGAAAAAGTTGGGCTACAAATTTCGTTTGAGAAAACTAAGTACATTTGTACTAGGTTCAACATTCATAAACTAAACACAAAATACGGACAGATAAAACGGGCTCCACACTTCAAATACTTTGGTGAATTGTAGAACCAACAGGGTTAGAAAAGGAAGCACAGAAAGTTCGCCTACAGGAACTCAAGAGAGCGTTCTGGAGAACATGCGACATTTACAACAGCAGCAGCAACAACAACAACAACAACAAAAAACTAAATGAAATGGCGTATGGTTTTTAGTGCCGGAAGTGTCCGAGAACAAGTTCGGCTCGCTAGATGCAAGTCTTTTGATTTGACTCCTGTAGGCGACCTGCGCGTCGTGATGAGGATGAAATGATGATGAAGACGACACATACACCCAGCCCCCGTGCCAGAGAAATTAACCAATTAAGGTTAAAATTCCCGAACCTGCCGGGAATCGAACCCGGGACCCCTGTGACCAAAGGCCACCACGCTAACCATTTAGCCATGGAGCTGGAAACAACAACAACAACAACATGTCCACAAACACAAAGATCAGGAACTACAATACCGTGATCAAACCTGAAGTTTTAACGCTGGTACTCAACAGTAAAGGGGGATCTAGAGAACATTCTGAAGGAATAACGAAAGATCATGAGGAAAATTCTTGGTGCGGAAAAATGAAAGACGGATACAGACTGAAACCCTGTAAAGCAACAGGGAAACCGTCCAACCTGGCAGCAGATATTAGAAAACGAAGATTCAAAAATTTTATGGACTCGTTCAAAGACTCCCAACAACAAGACTTACATACAAGATCATGATACACAACAGAAAATTGACTAGTGTACCATGGATTCCAGAAGTCAAAAAGGACCTGGAGAAATTCCGGATAGATATATCCGAAATATTATAGAGAAATATGTTCCGTAATATTAAAGAGATGGGTAGTACAGCCAGAGAATGAAGTTCCAAGGAGACTAGGAACCAAGTGAACTGAAGAAAGGAAGAGAGTCCACGGAGAAAAGAAATGAAAGCCATATGAAGACCAGAAACGCAAATCATAAAAGCACTGCGTGATCTAACAGTGTCCATACGCAAGTTAATAATTGTACCGGGAGGTACACCTCAACTCCGCGCATTCAAAAGAAGCACCTTAATGAACTCTATCTATCCAACAAAACGTGAAACTGCTACTACATGAAGTTGGGACTTTAATCAGAAGATGTCACTACTGAAGTATCTAGTAATTGTGTTATTGTGAAGTTGCCTAAACTGACTGGATTTATTTGCTTTGTGTTTGTTTACTTCAAGAAGTTTGGACATTCCTCCATAGATGTCACTACAAAAATTCTGGTTATGCACTCTGGTGCAAGGTGATAGAACTTGTAATTTAAAGAAGTTTTGTTTCTAGGTTTCCATAACTGTCTCAATGTTCATTTATTTTCGGGTTGGCAACACTTCTTTTTCATTCCGCCAGTTTTGAATCTGGCCAATCAGAAATTTCTGTAATTATTTTTCAGCCTATCACAGGCTTCTTGTCGCTTTTGAATTATCCAATAAAAATTGAGAGGATGGGTCCGGATTTGTCCAGAATCCTCTCGAACCTTCCCTTCGGGTATATAAGCTTCGGCTTTTCTGGCTACCTTGTCATTTGATCGCCGAATTTCTAAGAGTGTGTGTTAAGACAGGAGGCGTGGCGCCTCATTCTTCGCCAGGCAGTTCATCAGCCCAGGTGATGGCCATCAGTTTTATCTCTCTGTAGCTACCTCCGCCGACTTACACGAGGGGAAGGTTCAAATTTCCAAGTATGTAACCACCATTTTCTAAAATGTAAATTTTCTTCCGGCTAATGTAAAGTTTCATAAAGTCTTAAAAATATAAATCGGGGATAGAGAGTGCGTTACCCTCTCGAGTTCCCCTTCAACTTGGTTTGAGGTGACTGCGATTTCGTAAACGTTTTTCTTCCTGTAATACATTAAATTAACCTTCTTTCGAGTCACCTCAGTAGCTTGGGATTAGCCTCTGTATAATCGGGTCGAGAGCCCAGGTAGGATTTTATGCTTCATTATTTAGGAGTGCAAGTGTACGACTCCATTCATTTTGTGTTCGGGCCAGTAATCTAACCTGTTATTTTTCACATCATAACATGCACGAAAAGAACCAGGACAATTACAGACTATAGCAAAGACTAAAATGTGAAATTTATTTAATGCTCAAACTTGAGTGTACATTTCTCTATTAATTAATTAGTAGTTTGGGTAACAAATACCCCTGTGTAAAAGTAATTTCAATTGTAAATTGTGCCTAGAGCGGCCAGAGAGTGTAAGATTTTTGATGTAAGGTTGCCTTGAGTAGGCTGTAAGAAATTTGTTGATGTTCGAGAGCATGTAAGTTTTCTTTTTCTGTAATAGTGAGGGGTGCCTCTGAAAGGCTAGAGATTGCAACTTTTGGAGCAAAGTGCTCTTGAATTGGGGGATTTCTGCCCTTGCCTAAATAATGCCTCATTTACGAAACTGTAAATTTGTAAACTAGGGGCTTGAAGCCCAAAATTGTTAAAGTTCTGAATCTTGGACCTTCCAAGTCTTGAAATTGTCATTGTACCTGCAACCTCATTATTTCACTGAGTGAAAAATTTGTTAAATTTGTGATTTAAAGAGAAATATAACGTATGTTAAAGTTTTAATTCAGTTTCTGATATCGTAGTTAGACCCATTCAACACCTGCACCTTCTTTCACCTCTCTGCGTTCCACAGATACCCAGGAATAATAATAATAATAATAATAATAATAATAATAATAATAATAATAATAATCAGGAGGGAACTCGGAATGAGGAGATAAAGGCTAATTTAGGAATGAACTCGATGGATGAAGTTGTACGCATACACCGGCTTCGGTGGTGGGGTCATGTGAGGCGAATGGAGGAGGATAGGTTACCTAGGAGAATAATGGACTCTGTTATGGAGGGTAAGAGAAGTAGAGGGAGACCAAGACGACGATGGTTAGACTCTGTTTCTAACGATTTAAAGATAAGAGGTATAGAACTAAATGAAGCCACAACACTAGTTGCAAATCGAGGATTGTGGCGACGTTTAGTAAATTCTTAGAGGCTTGCAGACTGAACGCTGAAAGACATAACAGTCTATAATGATAATGTATGTGTGTATGTATCATTCTTTCTTCCTTTCTTAATCAGTTTACCACCGAGTCACTTAAGTGGGGCCAGTATCCAGTAATCGGGAGATAGTAGGTTCGAACTCCACTGTCGGCAGTCTTGAAGATAGTTTTCCGTGGTTTCCCATTTTTACACCACGAAAATGCTGTGGATGTACCTTAATTAAGGCCACGGCCGCTTTCTTTCCACTCCCAGCTTCTTCCTCTCGCATCGTCGCCGTAAGACCTATCTGTGTCGGTGCGACGTAAAGCAACTTGTAAAAATAATCTGTTTCCCCTCCTTGTTGGTTTTCCCTCGGACTCAGAGGGGGATCCCGCCTCTATCGCCTCAAGGGCAGTTCCCTGGAGCGTGAGACTTTGGCTCAAAAGATAAAACTGGGGAGGAGGACCAGTGCCTTACCCAGGCGGCCTCACTTGCTGTTCTGAACACGGGCCTTGTGGAGGAGGTAGGAAGATTGGTAGGGACAGACAAGGAAGAGGGAAGGAAGCGGCCGTGGCCTTAAGTTAGATAATACCCCGGCATTTCCTAAAGGAGAAGTGGGAAACCACGGAAAACCACTTCGAGGATGGCTGACGTGGGAATCGGACCCGCCTCTACTTAGTTGACCTCCCGAGGCCGAGTGGAACCTTTTCGGCCCTCGTACCACTTTTCAAATTTCGTGGCAGAGGCGGAAATCGAATCCGGGCCTCAGAGAATGGCAGCTAATCACACTAACCACTACACCACAGAGGCTGAAATAATAATAATAATAATAATAATAATAATAATAATAATAATAATAATAATAATAATAACAACAGCAACGTGGACTGAAGGGAGGAAGGAACAGTATAGGACTCGAATGCGGGAATTCTGGACGAAAGTTAAAGTCCAAACACAAGGGAAAGGAAAAGGACAGCTGAAATAACGTGGTGCGTAGATGGTGGAAACGACAGCAATAATAATAATAATAATAATAATAATAATAATAATAATAATAATAATAATAATAATAATAATAATAATAATAATAATAATAATAATAATAATAATAATACCTGCAAGGCAAAATTCTGACACCTCAGTGCGCCTGAAAACCGTGAAACAAGTTAGTGTATCGTAAAAACAACGACATTAATCCTTGAACATCCACCAAATTTAATGGAAACTTCGCCAAGTTGTCTACATTTTCAAGTCACTGAATATTCTACTCCTGCAGAGTTACATCTTATTACTGCAACAGTTCTACAGAAGACAGTGTCTCGGAGAAATCTCCCCTCCTCTTCATTATTCGCAGTGGGGAGTATCGAGAATAGGAATTCCAGAGCTTGTTAGGAGCTCCTCAAACGGATGTAATATTGATCATGTCGAATGAATTTCAGATCGTCGTAGTCTGAGGAAAGGGAGCAAAGGATATCACAGATGTCGCGCAATACTTCTCACTGCACGGCCAGGTTAGAATTAGGGTACAACACCACAACAGACATCTTGACTTAGGTTGGGATGCCTGAAAATTATGATTGTTGTTTCAGGTCAGGAGAGTCAACCCGCAGTACACAGTGAGCCACATTGTATGTTCAGAAATTTGAATCTGCCCTTCACCTTAACGAACCCACGCCGCCACCATTAAGGATGCTGGAAATAATTAATATTGAGTGTTTCTAACTATAGTAAAGTGAAATCTGAACCATCTGCGTACAGGCCATGAAGGCCCTTGGAGGGGTGGAAGGTAAAGGTTTTCACTATCCGTAATCTCGGCGCTTAGTGGGGAACAGTGGTTTGCTCCACACCTGGCCGCCTTTGCTCCCAGCCAATCAAATCAATCAATCAGTCAACATTGATCTGCTTTTAGGGTAGTCGCAGATTCCCTATCTGTTGTTTTCCTAGCCTTTTCTTGAACGATTCCAAAGAATTTGAAAATTTATTGAACATCTCCCTTGGTAAATTATTCCAATCCGAACTCCCCTTCCTATAAGCGGATATTTGCCCCAATTTGTCTCTCTTCGGTTCCAGCTTTATCTTCATATTGTGATCTTTTCTACTTTTATAAACACCACTCAGACTTATTCGTCTATTAATTTCATTCCACGCCATCTCTTCACTGACATATTGGAGCATACCACTTAGTCGAACAGCTCGTCTCCTTTCTCCCAAGTCTTTCCAGCCCAAAATTTGCAACATTTTTGTAACGCTACTCTTTTGTCGGAAATCACCCGCAACAAATCGGGCTGCTTTTATTTGTTTTTTTTTCAGGTTATCGAATCAATTAATTCTGGTGAGGGTCCCATACACGGGACCATTCTCTAGTTGGGGTCTTTCCAGAGACTTACTTGCTGTCTCCTTTACATCCTTACTACAACCCCTACATACCCTCATAATCATGTGCAGAGATCTGTACATACAATACCGTTTGTGTGATTACCCCATTGAAGATCTTTCCTTATATTAATACCTAGGTACTTAAATGATCCCCATAATGAACTTTCACTCCGTCAACGCAGTAATTAAAACTGAGAGTACTTTTCCTATTAGTGAAACTCACAACCTGTCTTTTAACCACGTTTATCATCATACCATTGCCTGCTGTCCATCTTACATAATTGTCGAAATCTTTTTTTGTAACTTATTTATTACTCTATGCAGAATAACATCATCCGCAAAAAGGCTTATCTCTGATTGCAGTTCTTCATTCATATCATTCATATATATAAGGAAACATAAAGGTCAAATAATACTGTCTTGAGGAATTCCCCTCTTAATGATTACAGGATCAGATAAAACTTTACCTACTCTAATTTTCTGAGTTCTACTTTCTAGGAATTAACCTGGTACTCATTTTTGGTGTAGGCTGAGTGAACCTCAGCGCCATGTGCACTTCCGAAAGTGGAAATCTTGGTTCTTAAATGTTTCGGATTCCTGACGAGGAATCGAACGCACAACCTTCCGGGTTATCCGAGCACGCCTTGTTTCTAATTATGGTGCTCATAATTGTCTCTGTAGGATTCAAAGAGGAAAAGTTAATTTTATATTTGAATCAAAACCAATACTAATTAATGACTCTTAGATATTTAATGAAAAGTATATACAGTATGTATCATAAATAAACATTCGAGACGTAATATAATAAAAATACGTACGTTCAAATTAAACAAATATATTCCATACTGATAGTTCTGATATGAAAGAAAACATACCTTTTTAATTAGGCTTTTGGATGTTTGATCGCTCACCAGATCTCTAGTGCTGTCGTAAAATGCGACTAGGAGGGGCCCCGGGTCTCTTAAAAAGGGAGCTGGGTTGAATACCACGGAGCCCTTAGCTGAGTCTTGTCATTGCTTTCACTTACTTGTGCCAGGCTTCTCACTTTGATCCATCCTATCTGACCTCTCTTGGTCTACTCTTCTTCTTTTCCGAACTCAACGGTAATAAAGCATCGAGGTCCAGGGAGTCTCTCATTTTCACGCCCTTCGTGACCGTTGTCTTTCGTTGGCCGATATTATTTTTCGAAATGTCGGGTCCCTTCCATTTTTTCCCTCTGATTAGTGTTAATAGAAAATGGTTGCTCAGTTGTACTTCCTGTTAACAAATAATCACTACCACCACGATCGGCACCATGGATAAATGGTTAGCGTGTTGGCCTTTGATCAAAATGGTCCTGGGTTCGACTCCAGGCAGGGACGGGAATTTTATCCATCATTGGTTAATTTCGCTGGCACGGGGACTGGGTGTCGTATTCATCATCATTTCATCCTCATCACGACGCGCAGGTCGTCTTCGGACGTCAAATCAAAAGACCATCACCTGGCGAGCCGAACATGTCCTCAGACACTTCCGGCACTAAAAGCCATACGCCATTTCTTTTTTTTACTACTATCACCACCACTTTTCAGTGCCGGAGTTCGTAGATGATGTTGCCAGAAGCAGTTAAGATGCTGATCAGCGAGTGTTGATATTGTATTAGTTTTTATTCTGGATCATAATAGATAAAGGTGACGTACATCAGTATCGCAGCTATGGATAATAACAGCGAGGAAGATACTAGATCCAGTAAAGTAGACAGTTTCATGTTCTTGGTGCAAGAGCGCTTCCAGATCAATAACTCAGTGCGAGGTTTTAACATTTTTTTTTCACTTCAGATAACCTTCCAGCAGAAAACTATAGTACTGGCGGATCAAACGATACACAGTATGTGTCGACAAGTATGGGTTTTAAATACTGTATATTATTATAATGTTGTGAGTTGGAACTTAGCACGTACCACTAGAAATATTTTTACACGTATGTCTTTAAATTGGCAACCCCTGGTTTAAGTAAGCCCAGTGGTGGTGATTATTGGTTTAAGAGGAAATCCAACCGGGCAACAATCCTCTCTTCTCTATTTTCTTGCGATATTTACGCACACACATTTTCATTGTTGTCAGATCCGTCTTCAGGTGGGACATTATATCTTTTTTCATGTCTTCCACAACTCTGTCTAACCAGAGATTCCTGGGTCTTCCATGTGGCCGTCATGCGATAGGGTCGAATCTTAAAAGCCGTTTTCACAATTGCAAACGCGTCACTTAGGAATAACTTCCAATAATCTACCAGCAGAAAACTATAATTGTGTCGCCTTATACTATACATAGCATTTGTCGAAAAATAGCGGTTTACAATATACTAGAGGACGCGTGATGCTCCACAACATTCGTTATAATTATGTCAGATAAAGTGTCTTGATATAAAATTGCTCAGGAGTTGTAATCGAGCTAGCGAAGCGAGAGGTTGTATTGTGCAGTGAGTGCTGAGTGAGAAGTATGAATATTGCTATACAGCAATATCGCGCGGCCATGGGTCGATGGCACGGGCGAGTGAAGTGTGTGTGTACGCCAAGTGATAAGGTGCATTTACGAAAATCTGGGCTTGAGGGAACTATGATGGTAGCAGCAGCAGTGGTGGCAATTCTTATAATAGGAGGCATAGAAATGAACCCTGGACCTACGGGTTCATTGAGCTGGGAGGACATAGATAAGATTAGGGAAATAGTCAGAGATGCTTGCCAGTGTGAGCAAACGAGGGAGTTAATTCGCGAGCTGAGAAATGATATGACAGAAATGAAAGACTGTATAAAAGAAGAGAGAAGAATTATGACAGAAAAGGTAGTAGAAAACTCTAGGGAAATAGAATTATTGAAGTCGAATATGAAGGAGATTGAAGGAGAAACTGATAAATTAAAATGGCAACAGAAAATGACTATCCAGGACGCTAAGAGGAAAAATATTTTCATATATGGCATCCCAGAGAAGGAAAAGGAGGATTTGAATGATCTAACGAATAAAGTGTTGGATATCATAAATAACCATATAAAAATAAATTGTAAAGAAGATATTGATGAAATCTATAGGCTGGGGAGAGTCAAAGGGAAAAGACCTATTAAGGTTAAGTTGATTTCTGCTTTGAAGGCGAACAAATATAAAATTGCTGCATGTGCTGCGTGGGTACGTTTTTGAACCTCTACTTTTAGGATTTATATTACCTGTTAATTATGTGCAAGATTTCTTTATTGTAACGATCTATTTTGTAACTTTAAAGTTATTGTTGTGTGTTTAATATATAATCTTTGATTATTTTGTTTCGCGAGGAACTTCGTCCTTGTTGTCTGGGAAGGAGTTCATCCTTTCAAATAGATAATAAAAAAGTGATAATTGTAGGTACGCTTCGCGCTATATGGTGTACACGATTCTAACTGGTATTGGGACAGTCGCCAGTCAGACTAGCGACCCCCATAACTGGAGATTCAACACTAACCTTGGTCATTTCGGACATTTTATTTTTTCACCCCTTTTCACCTCTCCTTACACCCCCCCCCCCTCGCCGTTACCCAATGCCAATGGTGGCTGAACTTGAACTTAAATGTCAACCGGAGTATCACTATTCATCTGAGCGACCCCGAAAACATATGGATGTAACACTGATATAGGTCGTCTTCGATTTTTACATGTCACTCCCTCTTGGCTCCATCTCTAGGGGTGCTAGGTGTGTCTTACTTCCGGAGTATTTCTCTCCGGATAAGTATTAAGCCATATGTGTACCAAGTTTGGTTGAAATTGCAGGTTTGCCAATAGTCACCGCCATTTTTAATCGTGTACCTTTACCGATATCCGTACGTAAATATATTGCACCTTAACTGTATGCAACCCGTTAAGTACAGAATGTATTGTAGGCTAGGGCAAGCCTTAGCCTGCAATCAATCAATCAATCAATCAATCAATCAATCAATCAATCAATCAATCAATCAATCAATCAATCAATCAATCAATCAATCAATCAATCAATCAATCAATCAATCAATCAATCAATCAATCAATCAATCAATCAATCAATCAATCAATCAATCAATCAATCAATCAATCAATCAATCAATCAATCAATCAATCAATCAATCAATCAATCAATCAATCAATCAATCAATCAATCAATCAATCAATCAATCAATCAATCAATCAATCAATCAATCAATCAATCAATCAATCAATCAATCAATCAATCAATCAATCAATCAATCAATCAATCAATCAATCAATCAATCAATCAATCAATCAATCAATCAATCAATCAATCAATCAATCAATCAATCAATCAATCAATCAATCAATCAATCAATCAATCAATCAATCAATCAATCAATCAATCAATCAATCAATCAATCAATCAATCAATCAATCAATCAATCAATCAATCAATCAATCAATCAATCAATCAATCAATCAATCAATCAATCAATCAATCAATCAATCAATACTGATCTGCATTTAGGGCAGTCGCCCAGGTGACAGATTCCCTATCTGTTGCTTTCCTAGCCTTTTCCTAAATGATTTCAAAGAAATTGGAAATTTATTGAACATCTCCCTTGGTAAGTTATTCCAATCCCCAACTCCCCTTCCTATAAATGAATATTTGCCCCAGTTTGTCCTCTTGAATTCCAACTATATCTTCATATTGCGACCTTTCCTACTTTTATAAACGCCATTCAAACTTATTCGTCTACTAATGTCATTCCACGCTATCTCTCCGCTGACAGCTCGGAACATACCACTTAGTCGAGCAGCTCTTCTTCTTTCTCTCAATTCTTCCCAACCCAAACATTGCAACATTTTTGTAACGCTACTCTTTTGTCGGAAATCACCCAGAACAAATCGAGCTACTTTTCTTTGGATTTTTTCCAATTCTTGAATCAGGTAATCCTGGTGAGGGTCCCATACACTGGAACCATACTCTAGTTGGGGTCTTACCAGAGACTTATATGCACTCTCCTTTACATCCTTACTACAACCCCTAAACACCCTCATAACCATGTGCAGAGAACTGTACCCTTTATTTACAATCCCATTTATGTGAGTACCCCAATGAAGATCTTTCCTTATATTAACACCTAGATACTTACAATGATCCCCAAAAGGAACTTTCACCCCATCAACGCAGTAATTAAAACTGAGAGGACTTTTCCTATTTGTGAAGCTCACAACGTGACTTTTAACCCCGTTTATCAACATACCATTGCCTGCTGTCCATCTCACAACATTTTCGAGGTCACGTTGCAGTTGCTCACAATCTTGTAACTTATTTATCACATCATCCGCAAAAAGCCTTACCTCCGATTCCACTCCTTTACTCATATCATTTATATATATAAGAAAACATAAAGGTCCAATAATACTGCCTTGAGGAATTCCCCTCTTAATTATTACAGGGTCAGATAAAGCTTCACCTACTCTAATTCTTTGAGATCTATTTTCTAGAAATATAGCAACCCATTCAGTCACTCTTTTGTCTAGTCCAATTGCACTCATTTTTGCCAGTAGTCTCCCATGATCCACCCTATCAGTTACCCTGCAATTACTGGAGCGGTCATTTAGTGATTTGATTTTTGGATTACTGAAATTGGACTGAATTTAGAGACCTATCAATGCTTGATGATTCACTGGCAGGTAATTCTGGAGAGAATAAAACAAAAATGAAGTACACCGGTCACGGGGTTCAGACCTGAGTCAGGTAATGTTTCCACTTACGTATGTCAATCTCCTTACTTTCATCTTTCCTAGACTAGAAACGATATAAAGAAGATACTTTTCAACGCTTTGGGTAAGGCGACAGGAAAGAAGAAACTTCAGTAGTTTGGGCATATTTGGAGGACAGAGTGCTGATTTTCCCGCCACCTTCTAGAAAACGTCCAAGGACGAGGTGGAAGGGTCGAGTGATGTTGATGTTGCACCCGGTTCAGCCAGGAGCTTCTGCTCAGGATACGAGGAACAGAAGAAAATGGCGTCACATCTGTGATAATACGTGCGATTTTGAGTATCAGGTCGTCTTCTACCACGGGCCTTAAAGGTCTGTTTACAATAACAACTGATGATGATGACGATGATGACAGTGACAGAGACATGTTCGGCGTTCTAAAAATGCCGAAGGAAATACATGTATGTATACACCTTACTCTAGTACAAACACTCGTACTTCGGACTCGTGCATTTTCTCCCCTATGCGAAAGAGCATATTAATTACTTTTTGGCACAATTTGCTTTGTGTCGCACCGACACAGATAGATCTTTTTGCGAAGATGGGACAGGAAAGGGCTAGAAGTGGGAAGGAAGCGGCCGTGTCCTTAATTAAGCTACAGCCCCGGACCTGGTGTGAAAATGGGAAACTGGATTCCCTTTCACAAGGCATATTGAAGACATGACTGTGGCTGCGATGGAGATTCACAATCTAAAATCTCTTTCATTAAGAATAGCAATGTAATTATTTAAGGTGAAAGTTATACCAGTAGCATAGTATGCAATTGAAATAACATGGCCGTACCTTTCATACAGAAATTTGAACATTTTGGACGGGACTAAAGCCTGAGACTTAAAAAGAGCACTCTGCTTCTTAGAGTTTTCAGCAAATCGGGTTGTTTACCAGTTAGCAGGAACATCTTCCTTCATAGAAGACATGATGACAACTTATAATCTGACACCAACCCCAGATACCAAAAGGTTCGTGGACGAACGACACCAGAAAACTGCAGAAATAGAGCCAGAATTCTTTAATACTCCTGCCATGAACAATGATGAATGGAAAGCAGCCAATTTTGAGCTACGCCACCTCTACATGAGAGGAACAATTCACGATTTTGATCACCGTATTTGTAGGAGCGAAGGTTTTCAGCAGGTATCCAGCGACTGTGTTTGTGAAATCTACGGCATCTGAACACCAAATGTGGAACAATAAAGTCAATGGATTCAGTCAAACGGACTAGATATAGAAGCCTTAGGACCACAGCACAAAAAAGAAAAGGAGTTAGCTTTCCAAACCACCCGGAATATATATAACAAAAAGTGCTGTCCTATTAATAACAAAATTCATCATTACAATACTGTCGTGAAACCGGTATCTGTCTATGCGTCAGAATACCTTACTCTCTCTCAGAAATGTACACTCGCTAAGTTGGAGCAAAAAAAGTGAAAGATTCTCCACAACTTTCTTGGCCCAAACTACAAAAACGGGATGTACATAAGAAAATCCAGACAAGAAATCTACTCTAAGATCTGTAGAGACGATCACGGACACAATGTGCAAATGCAGGGCTCGCTTCTGGGCTTACATACAACGGATTAACGACTCTCGATGGAAAAAAACGCATTTTTAAACAGTTTGACTCAAAACCAAAAAAAGAACAATTCCCTGGTACGTTAAAGATAAGAAAGACCTCGAAGACTAGGGTCTACAACCAGATGACGTACACAAACGAGACCTTTCCAGAACATGCATTGTGACTGGTGCAAAGCGGTCAGATGAACGCCGTGCAGGTTCAATCGAAAACTGCGTAAACGCCAGAATATATAATGGCCGAATAGAGAATAATACAATGTGTGTGTTGGGTATTCAGCCCGAAGGCTGGTTTGATCCTCTGCAGCTCCGCCAACAGGTGTCATAAATAGCCTAGGCGTCATTGAAGAGGCGTACTAGGGAAATGAGGAGTGAGGTAGTTTCCCGTTGCTTTCCTCAATAATACAATAAATACGTAATAATAATAATTTCTACGTTTGAGTTTGTGAAATCAATGTTTTTTAAATTTTAACATCATGAATGTTTAATCGATCGAGAAAAGCTGACACTGATGACAACAGGACATATTTGTACGTTTTTATTGTTGAAGGCCTGTTTTAAAATTTTATCGTTATACGTTTTAAATTATTTCAAATTTTTACAAAATTCTTTCTTTCTTAATCCGTTTACCCTCCAGGTTTGTTTTTCACCTCGGACTCAGTGAGGGATACCACCTCTACCGCCTCAAGGGCAGTGTCCTGGAGCGTGAGACATTGAGTTGGGGATACAACTGGGGAGGATGACCAGTACCTCTCCCAAGCGGCCTCACCTGCTATGCTGAACAGGAGCCTTGTGGGGGAAATCTAATGTGATGTAAGAGTATCAAATATCTATATATAAGGGAAACTGTACTTTGTTAGCGGCTTCCTGGCAGTATTTATGACACTGTGGCATATATTTACTGTATGTGAGTGTTGTCTAGTGGAGTTGTGATCATTTGATATTGATTCTTTAACGTAAGTCTATTGTGTTTTTATGCCATAGGTGATAGTCATCTTGTTTTGCCCTCATTCCATAGACAACATTACTAAGAGGAACACTCGATATATTTATTTACTATATTTGCATTTGCCCTGAGTGTCAGGCATTTTGTTCTATCTGCCATCAATGCCATGGAAACTATGACAAAGACGGAAACTATGCATGCTCTTATTGACGTTGCCTATTGGACGAATTTTGGACCATCTTTAAAACGGGCAAATCAGCAGCGTCTGTACTCCCGTGGAACGACTGCGAATGGCGTCTGTTCTCCGTATTAGGGGCGGCCTAAATATAACCTGGCAGTAGGTATAAAATGCCCTCAGCGACAGGCTAAGCGACCAGCCGGTTGAGGTAGTCTTCGTCGCATCTATGGCTACATCTTCTCGAAATTCGGAACATGCTAGGGCGTTCCCCCAAAGCGACGTGCGCCACTTGCGCTCGAGTGACGTGAGAAATGTGCAAGGGTTACCTTCCCATGGACGGGGTAGGTTAAAGAAGTTAGTCCAACAAGGGCAATTAAGAGTAAGGTTTGCTACACTAAATATTGGAACGTTGACTGGCCGACATCGTGAGCTAGCAGAAATGTTGAAGAACAGACATGTTGATATTGCCTGCATACAGGAGACCAAGTGGAGATGTTCCAAGGCGAAATAAATTGGAGATGACTACAAACTCATCTAACATGGCACCAGCACAACATCGAATGGTGTGGCAATAGTGGTTGGCTTACGCTACTTCAACAACATCAGAAGTGTCGTCAGAGTGTCGGATAGGCTCATGTCTGTCTGTCAAGATTGATTTACCATCAATAACTGTCCATATCACATTTTGCTATGCACCTCAAACTGGATGCACGGAAGATGAGAAGGATGAGTTCTGGAAGAGTCTTGATGCCCATCTTGGAACAGTTCCTCCAGATGAGTTCATTTTCCTGGGGGGAGACTTAAATGGACATGTCGGATCTCAACGGGATGGATATGGGCGATGTCATGGAGGATATGGTCCTGGCACGCTAAACGATGAGGGATGTCGTATACTTGATTGTGCAGAGGCTCATGACCTAGTTGTGACCAACACATTTTTCAAGAAAATGATAACACATCTAGCTACATATACCAGTGGAGGTCATGCAACTCAGATCGATTACTGGATGGTTCGACAATAAGATCTGAAGATGGTAATGGATACCAAAGTGATCCCATATAACGGCATTGCCCCCCCCGCCCCAACACCGCTTGCTTGTTCTGGATATTCGAAATCTGTCAATCGTTCTAAGACACCTAAAACTGGACCTGAGCGTATCAAGTGGTGGAATTAATGTCCACAAGAACGAAATGAAGAAAGCATTAACCAACTTCTTAGTGAAGCCTGACCAGTCGGTTGAGGACATGTGGGAAGATGCTGTAAAACAGATACATCAGGCAGCAACAATAACTCTGGGGGAAACAAAACCCGGGCGAAAGTACATTGATAAACAGACTTGGTGGTGGGATGATGAAGTCCAACAAGCTATCAAGGAGAAAAAGGTAGGCTTTAAGACTTGGTGAAAGTCACGCCTGGATACTGACCTTCAGAGGTATAAAGTGCTGAAATCAGCACCGAAAAGAGCAGTGGCTGCTGCAAAAGATCGTTGTTACCAGGATCTGTACGACCAGCTTGACACACCAGCAGGAGAAAATAACGTTTATCGCCTTGCGAAGTCCCGTAACGGTTCAACCAGGACATTGGATACGTCATGCATATCAAGGGAGCTGACAACAAATTACTACGAGACCAGCAAGCTATCCTTCAAGGATGGTCAGACTATTTTGCAGATATCAGCAACAAAGAATTTGATCATCCACCCATTGCAAGCTCTGATCCCGTCTATGGACCCATGCCCTTGATTATGGCAGTGGAAATAATGATTACCTTAAAGAAGATGAAGAATGGAAAGCAAATGGCCCAGATGACATACCAGCAGAAATCTGGAAAATTCTTGGCAAGCCCGCTGTAGAATTCCTTGCCGCACTCTTCAACCAGATCATCATCGAGAACAAACTTCCGCGTGGATGGACAACTAGCACGACAGTCTCAGTCTGGAAGGGTAAAGGAGACGTGGGCGACTGCTCAACATACCGCCCTATTCGACTCCTCTGCCATACTCTGGAGATATTTGAACGCGTGATGGACAACAGGATCAGAAACATTGTCACAGTAACATCCAACCAGTGTGGATTTGTTAAAGGCTGCAGCACAATCGATGCCATTCATGCCACACGTCTATTGATGGAAAAACATAGGGAGAGGCAGAAGAGTGTACACATGGAATTTCTGGACCTAGAAAAAGCATTTGACCGAGTCCCACATGACCTCATCTGGCGAGCTCTTCGTAGTCGTGAAGACCCGGAAGCCTATGTAAGCTGGGTACAACTTATGTATCATAATACACACTAATGTGGTCCGTAGTCCAGCTGGAATCTCTCCGCCTTTTGATATCACCGTTGGTGTACATCAGGGCTCAGCTCTATCGCCTTTATTATTTATCCTCTGCTTGGATACAGCAACGGCTGACATACATACATCGCATCCCTGGACCCTTCTTTATGCGGATGATGTGGTACTTGCCCAGCAAACACGTTTTAAACTCCAACGCCAGACACAAACTTGGAGCGACAAATTGTCTGAGAAAGGTCTGCGCCTCAACACCCAAAAAACCGAATACCTAGAATGTGGCCCCCAAACTAGTGGGACCATAAGGATCAATAATCAAGACTTGCAGAAAACCATGCATTTTAAATACCTAGGGTCAGTTGTCACTTCAAACTGTGATGCCACTTTTGAGACCCGAGCGCGAGTAAATGCAGCTTGGCTCAAGTGGAGACAAGTCACCGGAGTCCTCTGCGATAGAAAGACGCCTCACCATCTAAAGGCAAAAATTTAAAAGACCGTGGTAGGCCCAGCAGCTGTTTACGGGTCAGAATGTCGTCCAATGACAAAAAAGCATGAGCAGGCTCTTCATACAATGGAAATGAGGATGCTTCGATGGACTCTTGGACTGCCTCGATGTGACCACATAAGAAATGAAGATGTTCGACAAAGGCTTGGCGTCGCTCCAATTGTGGAGAAAGTGAGAGGAGCGCGTCTCCGCTGGTACGGTCACGTTATGAGAAGGAAGGATGGCTCAGTTGCTAAAACAGTTCTCCAAGTTGATCCGGGAGGAATACGACCACGTGGAAGGCCTTTAAAGCGGTGGACTGACAATATCAAGGCCGACATACACGACGTTGGTTTAAAACATGAAGATGTCAGCAATAGGACGAAATGGAGGAGATGTAGCAAAGCAGCGGACCCCATAATTTGGGATAAACGCTAGTAAAGAGAGAGAGAGAGAGAGAGAGAGAGAGAGAGAGAGAGAGAGAGAGAGAGAGAGAGAAAGAGAGAGAAGGAAGAGGGAAAGAAGCGGCCGTGGCCTTAAGTTAGGTACCATTCCAGCATTTGCCTGGAGGAGAAGTGGGAAACCACGGAAAACCACTTCGAGGATAGCTGAGGTGGGAATTGAACCCACCTCTACTCATTTGACCTCCCGAGACTGAGTGGACCCCGTTCCAGCCCTCGTACTACCACTTTTCAAATTTCGTGGCAGTGCCGGCAATCGAACCCGGGCCTCCGGCGGTGGCAGCTAATCACACTAATCACTACACCACAGAGACGGACTACGAAATTCTTACGGTGACAATCCAGCAAACCTCCACCAGATGTTCGCGGCGTTATATTAATAGGCTAGTTGATGGAGAAATAAGTACAAAATTTGGCTACCCAATACTCACTAGAAACGATTTTTATTAGGTACTCAGTTTAAGTATATCCTTCTTCGAGTTGGGTCCCAATCTACCACATTTTTCACGCTCTGGACGTAGTTTTCTTACCCCGCCTTGAAGAGGTCCACAGATTTACCGATCGTTTTCCCTCTGAATTACTGACTGCCTTAGGAGAAACCAGCATGGCAAGGTTACTTACCCCATTTAGTGTGTAAGATGTATGAGACAGATGAAGTGCCATCCGATTTTCGGCAGAAAGTTGTTATACCTATTCCCAAGAAAGTCGGTGCTGACAGGTGTGAAAACTACTGCACTATTAGTTTAGTACCTCATGCCTGCAAAATTTTAACACGTATTATTTACAGAAAAATGGAAAGACAAGTCGAAGCACAAGTCGAAGCTGAGTTGGGAGAAGATCAATTTGGATTCAGAAGAAATACAAGAACACCTGAAGCAATCCTGACTTTACGTCTGATCTTAGAGGATCGAATTGATGAGGACAAGCCCACGTACATGGCGTTCGTAGATCTAGAAAAGACATTCGATAATGTTGATTGGACCAAGCTAATTGAGATTCTGAAGGTGATTGGGTCCAAATACCGAGAACGAAGAATTATCTACAATCTGTGTAAAATCAGTCTGCAGTGATAAGAATCGAGGGTTTTGAAAAAGAAGCAGCCATCCAGAAAGGAGTGAGGCAAGGTTGCAATTTGTCCCCCTCATTTTCAATGTTTATATAGAACGGGCAGTAAAGGAAATCTAAGAGGAAGTTATAAACGGAATCACAATCCAAGGAGAGGAAATCAAAACCTTGAGATTTGCCGATTATATTGTTATTTTATCTGAGACTGCAAAAGATCTCTAGGAGTCGCTGAATGGTATCGACGGAGACTTGGGTAAGGAGTAGAAGATGAAAAAAAAAAAAAAAAAAAAGAAAGTAGTGAAGTGCAGTCGAACGAAGGCAGGTGATGCAGGTAATGTTAGATTAGGAAATTAAATCTTAAAGGAAGTAGATAAATATTGTTACTTGCGTAGTAAAATAACTAACGATGGCAGAAGTAACGTGGACATACACTGTAGACTAGGAAGTGTTTCTTAAAAGAAGAAATTTGCTCACTTCGAATATTGATATAGGAATTAGAAAGATGTTTTTGAAAACTTTCGTATGGAGTCTGGCAATTTATGGAAGTGGATCATGGACGATAACTAG